>NC_057799.1:76739700-76827328 GCF_018294505.1 Triticum aestivum
GGCGACGGGGCGGCGGCGCGCGGCGGGCGGCGGCGGCGGCGGGGTGGGAGGAGAAGGGCGAGGACGAAGTGAGTAACGGGCGGGGGGGTACCTGCCGTTAGTCAAGTGCCCTCTTTGCCGTCCGCCAGCCTTTGTCGTCCGCCTTTTTGCCTCTTTGCCGTCTGCTAGCGGACGGCAAAGAGGTGGGCCGTTAACATTTTTTCAAACGAGCGGGGGTGGGGGCCACCACACTCTTTGCCGTCTGCCAGCGGACGGCAAAGATTCTTTGCCGTCTGCTGGCGGACGGCAAAGAGCTGGCTGATGGCAAAGAGCTTCTTGCCGTCAGCCTTTTCTTTGCCGTCTGCTTATGTGTAGCTGATGGCAAAGAGCTTCTTTGCCGTCAGCTAGCAGACGGCAAAGAGCTGGCAGATGGCAAATTAGCTGATTCCAGTAGTGGGAGAGGCCTTCCATCATTGCTTGGATTTCAATTTCTAAGGCATCATTGCAATGGAAGAGTTCTATATGTTGCGAAGATCATCTTGCCGTTATTATCTCGTAAAATCATCCCCGTGACAGCCTTGCCATCATGTGCATCGCAAGAACCATCGACCAATAAGGCGACCATAACACATGTGGGGAGAGAATGCGAGGGAGGTGTGTAATGATTAGAGAAGCACAATTCAACGGCATGGATGCACCGCATCATACAGCTGGCGAGCCGACCGAATTTCCCCCCAACTCGCTCGGTTGACGCTTGGAAGTCTTCATGTTTTACGAAAAAACATGTTTTCATCTAAAAAGGTAATGGAAACCGTTAATAGATGTGCTTTTTTCTCCCTCGGTGATAATCATCAACTCATCACTCTAGCGATTGCCTCAAAAAAATCTAACGATTAAGCTCAATTTTAGTCTTTATTATGCTCATTTTCGGCAGAAGGGCCCGCAAGCCGATAAGCGATGATCTCCCAATAGCGAGTGCCACTGCGCCGCGGCCGTGCGCTAAGATCAATCACCTCTCCATTCGTAGAGCCAATCGAAGCAAGCAGGCACTCGTGTTCGCTTCGTGAAGGAGAAGCGGAGCGGGAGAGGTGGGCGGGGTGGTCGAGTCGGAGGGGCGCATGCGCGGGGAAGCGAGCGGCGGCGGGGGCGTAGATGACGGACGACCACCTCTTCAACAACATTCTCCTCGGGGGCCGCATCGACACGATGAGCGCCTCCCTCCGCCCCTCTTCCTCCCGCGCACCCCTGCTTCAATGCCCTAGGGTTTCGCGAGATTTCGTCACCGCTGGCAGAGTTCTGAGGAGCCGTAGGTTGCGATCGAGAGGATGGCTTTGTAGCTTGTTTTGCTTGTGATGATTGATCGCGGGCATGCATTGTGCGAATTCTAGGGTTTTCGCGTCATATCATGATACATTTGCGGTCTGTTTTGTTGCGCTGCTAAGTTGGGTTCAGGCGAGGGGTCTGAGGCGGTGGCATGGAGGGGGGGGGAGAGGGAGGGAGGGAAGGGGAGAGAGAGAGAGAGAGGGGAAAAGATTGGAAAAATAAGGTAGCGAATGAGGGTGTAACAATGATGGGACAGAGCATGTTGTGGCCGGTGGGTCGGAGCGCTATCTACTAGAGCTCCGGTAGGTTGGGGGTCGCCAATTTTTGAAGAAAGAATCAGGATTTGTCAATGGGTAATCTCCATATAGTATACTAGATGATACCGTGCATGAGTTCTTGTGGGAATGTTTTGCAATATATTTCAATGAGATTTGGTTGTATGGAACATGAATATTTAGAGTAATATTATGATAACTAAAACTAAAAATACATGTGATTTATTGTGTTTGATTACAATATTTATTAAAGTAGCATCATAAAAATGGAAATTCTCATCCATGTTCGCATGTTGAGACGGGACTTCTCCATGCATGTTGCATGTTGAGGTGACATGTTGTTTGGAATCGTAGTATACAACAATTTTTTTTCTGCCCTATGAATCAAGAACTAGGATCACTACGAAGATGCATACAAGGTTAGGTCTGATCGTTACCAACTCAGAGTTGCAACGGAAGAAGAGTTGGTGAATATCGTTCCTGAAGTCCCTCAAACCATCCCACAAATAGTCCCTCGAATGAAGATTAAAAGAACGATCTCTCTACGGACTGCATGCGTACGTGATAAACAATCTAGTAGCACTTCGCCGTCTAGAGATAGGTGTCGCCAAAGAACTAGAGGAGGGAGGAGTAGCCTTGCAGAGAAACTACTTTTCTAGAGAAGTAGAGGGGGCGTGTCTTTTGGGCAGGAACTTGTGTGCAAAAGAGGGGCACCCTCCTTGGGAATATATAGGTGTAGGGGAGGGAGATGCTGAGGCCTTGCTGTTAAGAAACGTTGCATGGAAAACATTATTTTTTCTACGCACACGCAAGATCTGTCTATGGAGATGCATAGCTATGAGAGGGGAGAGTGTGTCTACGTACCCTCATAGACCATTAAGCGGAAGCGTTTATCAACGCGGTTGGTGTAGGGGAGGGAGAGTTTCGTCAGCACGACGGCGTGGTGGCGGTGATGGTGATGTGATCCGCGCAGGGCTTCGCCTAAGCACTACGTGAATATGACCGGAGGAGTAAACCGTGGAGGGAGATGCCGCACACGGCTTGGAACAATTGGTGTGTCTCCAAGGGTTGCCCTGCCCACGTATATAAAGGAGGGAGAGGGAGGAGGTTGGCCCTAGGGGCGCGCCAAGAGGGGGGAGTCCTACTAGGACTCCTAGTCCTAGTAGGATTCGGCCCCCTTCTTATTCCTTCTCATGGAGGGGAAAAGGGGGAAGGAGAGGGAAGAGGAGAAGGAAAGGGGGGCGCGCCCCCTCTACTAGTCCAATTCGGACTCCCTATGGGAGGGGGGCGCGGCCACCCCTTGTGGGCTGCCTCGCCTCTCCCCTATGGCCCATGTAGGCCCATTACTTTCCTCGGGGGGTTCCGGTAACACCTCGGTAGTCCGATAAATATCCGAAACGTCCCGAAACCATTCCGGTGTTCAAATACTATCGTCCAGTATATCAATCTTTACCTCTCGACTATTTAGAGACTCCTCGTCATGTCAGTGATCTCATCTGGGAGTCCGAACAATCTCGGTCACCAAAACACATAACTCATAATACAAATCATCATCGAACGTTAAGCGTGCGGACCCTACGGGTTCGAGAACTATGTAGACATGATCGAGACACATCTCCGATCACTAACCAATAGCGGAACCTGGATGCTCATATTGGTTCCTACATATTCTACGAATATCTTTATCAGTCAAACCGCAATGACAACATACGTCATTCCCTTTGTCAATGGTATGTTACTTGCCCGAGATTCGATCGTCGGTATCCTCATACCTAGTTCAATCTGGTTACTGGCAAGTCTCTTTACTCATTCCGTAATGCATCATCCCGTAACTAACTCATTAGTCACATTGCTTGCAAGGCTTATTATGATGTGCATTACCGAGAGGGCCCAGAGATACCTCTCCGATACTCTGAGTGACAAATCCTAATCTCGATCTATGCCAACCCAACAAACACCTTCAGAGATACCTATAGAGCATCTTTATAATCACCCAGTTACGTTGTGACGTTTGATAGCACACAAGGTCTTCCTCCGGTATCCGGGAGTTGCATATTCTCATAGTCAAAGGAATATGTATAAGTCATGAAGAAAGCAATAGCAATAAAACTTAACGATCATTATGCTAAGCTAACATATGGGTCTTGTCCATCACATCATTCTCCTAATGATGTGATCCCGTTAATCAAATGACAACACATGTCTATGGTTAGGAAACTTAACCATCTTTGATCAACGAGCTAGTCTAGTAGAGGCTTACTAGGGCACGGTGTTTTGTCTATGTATCCACACATGTATCAAGTTTCCGATTAATACAATTCTAGCATGGATAATAAACATTTATCATGATATAAGGAAATATAAAATAACAACTTTATTATTGCCTCTAGGGCATATTTCTTTCAAATATATCTCGGAATGGCTATGGAAATGCCATAATAGGTAGGTATGGTGGCTGTTTTGAGGAAGGATATGTGGTGGGTTTATGGCACCGGCGAGAGTTGCGCGGTACTAGAGAGGCTAGCAATGGCGGAAAGGTGAGAGTGCGTATAATCCATGGACTCAACATTAGTCCTAAAGAACTCACATATTGCAAAAATCTATTAGTCATCGAAACGAAGTACTGCGTGCATGCTCCTAGGGGGATAGGATTGGTAGGAAAAGACCATCGCTTGTCGCCGACCGCCACTCATAAGGAAGACAATCAATAAATAAATCATGCTCCGATTTCATCACATAACGGTTCACCATACGTGCATGCTACGAGACTCGCAAACCTTAACACAAGTATTTCTCAAATTCACAACTACTTACTAGCATGAATTTAATATCACCATATCCATATCTCAAAACAATCATAAGGAATTAAACTTCTCATAGTATTCAATGCACTTTATATGATAGTTTTTATTATATCCCTCTGGGATGCCTATCATATTAGGACTAATTTTATAACCAAAGCAAATTACCATGCTGTTCTTAAGACTCTCAAAATATTATAAGTGAAGTATGAGAGTTCATCAATTTTTATAAAATAAAACTACCGCCGTGCTCTAAAAAGATATAAGTGAAGTACTAGAGCAATTTTGCCTAGCTCAAAAGATATAAGTGATTCATGCGTGTCTCTCCCAAAAGGTGTGTACAGCAAGGATGATTGTGGCAAAGCAAAGACTAAAATCATACAAGACGCTCCAAGCAAAACACATATCATGTGGTGAATAAAAATATAGCCTCAAGTAAAATTACCGATAGACGAAGACGAAAGAGGGGATGCCTTCCCGGGGCATCCCCAAGCTTAGGCTTTTTGACATCCTTGAATATTACCTTGGGGTGCCTTCGGCATCCCCAAGCTTAGGTTCTTGCCACTCCTTATTCAATAGTCCATCAAATCCATAACCAAAACTTGAAAACTTCACAACACAAAACTCAACAGAAAATCTCGTAAGCTCCGTTAGTATGAGAAAATAAATCACCAGTTTTTGGTACTGTTGTGAACTCATTCTTTATTTATATTGGTGTAATATCTACTGTATTCAAACTTTCCATGGTTCATACCCCCCGATACTAGCCATAGATGCATCAAAATAAGCAAACAACATGCGAAAAACAGAATCTATCAAAAACAGAACAGTCTGCGAAGATCTGAATTGTTCTAATACTTCTGTAACTCCAAAAATTCTAAAAAATTAGGACAACAGAGGCAATTCGTATATCAATCTTGTGTAAAAAATTCAGAGTTCCGGAAACACGACAATGTGGTGACGGTGGTGATGCAACTATATCCATAGGGCTTCGCCGAGCACTACAAAAATATGACCGAGGATGAACTAGAGGGAGAGGGGCGCTGCACCCGGCTTGGGGATCATGGTGTATGTTGCCCCTCTCCCTCCACACATATATATAGGTGGAGGGGGAGAGGAGCCAGCCCTAGGGCGCCCCCAAGTGGCCTGCGGCTGCCCTAGAGGCTTGCCTAGCCGCGCCCCTTCCATATTTGAACATGGGTGGGAAGGAAAGGGGGACTGGCTGCCTTAGGGCGCCTCCCCTTTCCTTCCTCCCTCCTTGGTGCGTGGACAGGGGGTGGAGGGGCGCGCCAGCCCCCTTGTGGGCTAGGGTGCTCCCCCCTCTGGCCTATAAGGTCCACTACTTACCGGTGGCCTCCCGGAACCCCTTCCGGCACTTCGATAATTACCCAGTTCTTTTTGAAACCTTTTCGATGACCAAATATCATCGTCCTATTTATCAATCTTACCTCCAGACAATTCCGGAGCTCCTCGCCATGTCCGTGATCTCATCCGGGACTCCGAACAACATTCAGTCACCAATTCACATAACTCATATAATACTATATTGTCAACGAACGTTAAGCATGCGGGCCCTACGGGTTCGAGAATGATGTAGACTGACCGAGACACCTCTCCGGTCAATAACCAATAACAGGACCCAGATGCCCATATTTGTTCCTACATATTCTAAGAAGATCTTTATCGGTCGAACCTTTATGACAACATACGTAATTCCCTTTGTCTGTCGGTATGTTACTTGCCCAAGATTCGATCGGGGTATCTTCATACCTAGTTCAATCTCGTTACCGGCAAGTCTCTTTACTCGTTTCGTAATACATCATCTCGTAACTAAATCCTTAGTCACTTTGCTTGCAAGCTTCTTGTGATGTGTATTACTGAGAGGGCCCAGAGATACCTCTCCGATACACGGAGTGACAAATCCCAATCTTGATCCATGCCAACTCAACAGACACCTTCGGAGATACCTATAGAGCATCTTTATGATCACCCAGTTACGTTGTGACGTTTGATATCACACAAGGCATTCCTCCGATATCCGGGAGTTGCATGATCTCATGGTCGAAGGAATATGTAGTTGACATTAAGAGAGCAGTAGCAATAAACTGAACGATCATATGCTAAGCTAATAGATGGGTCTTGTCCATCACATTATTCTCCTAATGATGTGATCCCATTGTCAAATGAAAACTCATGTCTATGGTTAGGAAACCTTAACCATCTTTTGATCAACGAGCTAGTCTAGTAGAGGCTTACTAGGGACAAAATATTTGTTTATGTATCCACACATGCATTTAAGTTTCCGGTCTATACAATTCCAGCATGAATAATAAACCTTTATCATGATTTAGGAAATATAATAATAACCATTTTATTATTGCCTCTAGGGCATATTTCCACCAGTCCCCCACTTTCACTAGAGTCAATAATCTAGTTCACATCACTATGCGATTAACACCCATAGTTCACATTGCCATGTGACTAACACCCAAAGAGTTTACTAGAGTCAATAATCTAGTTCACATCACCATGTGATTAACACCCAAAGAGTACTAAGGTGTGATCATGTTTTGCTTGTGAGAGAGGTTTAGTCAACGGGTCTGCCACATTCAGATTCGTATGTATCTTGCAAATTTCTATGTCTACAATGCTCTGCATGGAGCTACTCTAGCTAATTGCTCGCACTTTCAATACGTATCGATATTGAGACTCAGAGTCATCCGAATCGGTGTCAAAGCTTGCATCGACGTAACCCTTTACGAGGAACTCTTTATCACCTACATAATCGAGAAACGTTTCCTTAGTCCTCTTTAGGTACCTAAGGATAATTTTGACCGCTGTCCAGTGATCCACACCTGGATCACTATTGTACCCCCTTGCCAAACTCATGGCAAGGTACACAACATGGCATACTTTATAGAACCTATGGCTGAGGCATAGGGAATGACTTTTCATTCTCTCTCTATCTTCTGCCGTGGTCGGGTTTTGGGTCTTTACTCAACTTCACACCTTGCAACACAGGCAAGAACCCTTTCTTTGACTGGTCCATTTTGAACTTCTTCAAAACTTTGTCAAGGTATATGCTTTGTGAAAGTCCTATTAAGCGTCTTGATCTATCCCTATAGATCTTGATGCCCAATATATAAGCAGCTTCACCGAGGTCTTTCATTGAAAAATTCTTATTCAAGTATCCTTTTATGCTATCCAGAAATTCTATATCATTTCCAATCAGCAATATGTCATCCACATATAATATCAGAAATGCTACAGAGCTCCCACTGACTTTCTTGTAAATACAGGCTTCACCATAAGTCTGTATAAAACCATATGCTTTGATCACATCAACAAAGCATATATTCCAACTCCGAGATGCTTGCACCAGTCCATAGATGGATCGTTGGAGCTTGCACACTTTATTAGCACCTTTAGGATCAACAAAACCTTCTGGTTGCATCATATACAACTCTTCTTTAAGAAATTCGTTAAGGAATGCAGTTTTTCATCCATTTGCCAGATTTCATAATCATAAAATGCGGCAATTGCTAACATGATTCAGACAGACTTAAGCATTGCTATGGGTGAGAAAGTCTCATCATAGTCAACCCCTTAAGCTTGTCGAAAACCTTTTGCAACAAGTCGAGCTTTATAGACAGTGACATTAGCATCAACGTCCGTCTTCTTCTTGAAGATCCATTTATTCTCAATGGCTTGCCGATCATCGGGCAAGTCCACCAAAGTCCACACTTTGTTCTCATACATGGATCCTATCTCAGATTTCATGGCCTCAAGCCATTTATCGGAATCTGGGCTCATCATAGCTTCTTCATAGTTCGTAGTTCACCGTTTTCTAATGACATGACTTCCAGGACAGGATTACCGTACCACTCAGGTGCGGAACATGTTCTGGTCGACCTACGAAGTTCAGTAGTAACTTGATCTGAAGTTTCATGATCATCATCATTAGCTTCCTCTCTAGTTGGTGTAGGCATCACAGGAACGGTTTTCTCTGATGTGCTACTTTCCAATTCAAGAGAAGATACAATTACCTCATCAAGTTCTACTTTCCTCCCATTCACTTCTTTCGAGAGAAACTCCTTCTCTTGAAAGGACCCATTCTTGGCAACAAAGATCTTGCCTTTGGATCTGTGGTAGAAGGTATACCCAATAGTTTCCTTAATTAGGGTATCCTATGAAGACGCACTTCTCCGATTTGGGTTCGAGCTTATTAGGCTGAAGCCTTTTGACATAAGCGTCACATCCCCAAACTTTAAGAAACGACAGCTTAGGTTTCTTGCCAAACCATAGTTCATACGGTGTCGTGTCAATGGATTTAGATGGTGCCCTATTTAATGTGAATGCGGCTGTCTCTAATGCATAACCCCAAAATGATAAAGGAAAATTGGTAAGAGACATCATAGAATGCACCATATCTAATAAAGTATGGTTACGACGTTCGGACACACTGATGACCCACAAGTATAGGGGATCAATTGTAGCTCTTTTCGATAAGTAAGAGTGTCGAACCCAACGAGGAGCAGAAGGAAATGACAAGTGGTTTTCAGCAAGGTAATGTCTGCAAGTGCTAAAATTGTAAGTAACAGAGTAGTTTGATAGCAAGATAATTTGTAACGAGCAAGTAACGATAATAGTAGCAAAAGTGCAGCAAGGTAGCCCAATCCTTTTGAGGCAAAGGACATGCCAAAACGGTCTCTTATAGTAAGCAAAGCGTTCTTGAGGGTACATGGGAATTTCATCTAGTCACTTTCATCATGTTGATTCGATTCGTGTTCGCTACTTTGATAATTTGATATGTGGGTGGACCGGTGCTTAGGTGCTGTTCTTACTTGAACAAACCTCCTACTTATGATTAACCCCCTCGCAAGCATCTGCAACTATGAGAAAAGTATTAAGGATAAATCCTAACCATAGCATTAAACTTTTGGATCCAATCGACCCCTTACGGAATAGCGCATAAACTAGGGTTTAAGCTTATGTCACTCTCGCAACCCATCATCTAATAACTACTTCACAATGCATTCCCTTAGGCCCAAATATGGTGAAGTTTCACGTAGTCGACGTTCACATGACACCACTAAGGGAATCACGACATAGATACTATCAAAATATCGAACACATATCAAGTTCACATGATTACTGGCAACATGATTTCTCCCGTGACCTCAAGAACAAAAGTAACTACTCACAAGTGATAAACATGCTCAATATCAGAGGGGTATTAAATAGCATAATGTATCTGAACATATAATCTTCCACCAAATAAACCATATAGTAATCAACTACAAGATGTAATCAACACTACTAGTCACCCACAAGCACCAATCTATAGTTCTGGTAACAAGATTGAACACAAGAGATGAACTAGAGTTTGATATGAGATGGTGCTGTTGAAGATATTGATGGAGATTTCCCTCCCCAATATGGGAGAGTTGTTGGTGATGATGATGATGATGATTTCCCCCTCCGGGAGGGAAATTCCCCCGGCGGAATCGCTCCGCCGGAGGGCAAAAGTACTCCTACCCAAGTTCCGCCTCGAGACGGCGGTGCTCCGTCCCGAAAGTCCTCTCCTTATTTTTTCTAGGTCAAAATGACTTATATACTAGAAGATGGGCACCAGAGGTGGGCCTGGGTGAGCACAATCCACCAGGGCGCGCTTGGGCTCCCTGGCGCGCCCAGGTGGGTTGTGCCCACCTGGTGGGGCCCCTCTAGTACTTATTTGCTCCAATATTCTTCATATATTCCATAAAAAATCTCCGTAGAGTTTTAGCTTGGAGTTGTGCAGAATAGGTAGCCTGACGTAGCTTTTCCAGGTCCAGATTTCCAACTGCCGGAATTCCCCCTCTTTGTGTGTGCCTTGCATATTATGAGAGAAGGCATTAGAATTACTCCAAAAAGCATTATTATGCATAAAACATCATAAATAATAGTAGGAAAACATGATGCAAAATGGACGTATCACACACCATTACGCTGTGGTGTTCCAGGTGGCGTGAGGTGTGAAAAAATTCCACATTGTTTTAAATGAAGGCCAAACTCGTAACTCAAATATTCACCTCCATGATCAGATCGTAGAAACTTTATTTTCTTGTTACGATGATTCTCTACCTCATTATGAAATTCTTTGAACTTTTCAAATCTTTCAGACCTGTGTTTCATCAAGTAGATATATCCATACCTACTCAAATCATCTGCGAAGGTTAGAAAATAACGATACCCGCCGGCGTGCCTCAACACTCATCGGACCGCATACATCAGTATGTATTATATCCAATAAGTCCTTAGCCCGCTCCATTGTTCCAGAGAACGGAGTTTTAGTCATCTTGCTCATGAGGCATGGTTCGCCAGTATCAAATGATTTATAATCAAGTGATTCCAAAAGTCCATTCGCATGGAGTTTCTTCATGCGCTTTACACCAATATGACCTAATTGGCAGTGCCACAATTATGTTGCACTATCATTATCAACTTCTGCATCTTTTGGCATCAATATTACGAATATGTGTATCACTACGATCGAGATTCAACAAGAATAGACTGTTCATCAAGGGTGCATGACCAAAAAAGATATTACTCATATAAATAGAGCAACCATTATTCTCTGATTTAAATGAATAACCATCTCGCATTAAACAATATTGCTACCTCTTTAGCTTGTGTTGGTTTTTCCCTTGAAGAGGAAAGGGTGATGCACCAAAGTAGCGTAAGTATTTCCCTCAGTTTTGAGAACCATGGTATCAATCCAGTAGGAGATAACGCAACAAGCCACCGAATACCTGCACAAACAAACACCAACTTGCAACCAACGCGACCAAGGGGTTATCAATCCCTTCACGGTTATTCGCAAAGTGAGATCTGATAGAGATGGATAAACGGTAAAGTAATATTTTTGGTATTTTTGGTTTATGGAACGGAAAGTAAAAGATTGCAAAAGAAAGTAAATAGGAAACTATAATTATAGATCCGAAACTTATATGATGGAAAATAGACCCGGGGGCCATAGGTTTCACAAGAGGCTTCTCTCAAGATAGAAAATATTACGGTGGGTGAACAAATTACTACCGAGCAATTCATAGAAAAGCGCAAAGTTATGACGATATCTAAGGCAATGATCATGAATATAGGCATCACGTCCGTGTCAAGTAGACCGAAACAATTCTGCATCTACTACTATTACTCCACACATCAACCGCTATCCAGCATGCATCTAGAGTATTAAGTTCATAAAGCACGGAGTAACGCCTTAAGCAAGATGACATGATGTAGAGGAATTAACTCAAGCAATATGATGAAAACCCCATCTTTTTATCCTCGATGTTAACAATACAATACGTGTCGGTTCCATTTATGTCACTAGGATCAAGCACCGCAAGATTGAACCCAAAGCTAAACACTTTTCCCGTTGCAAAAAAACCAATCTAGTAGGCTAAACCAAATCGATAGTTCGAAGAGACTTGTAAAGATATCAGATCATGCATAAAAGAATTCAGAGGAGATTCAGATAATATTCATAGATAAGCTGATCATAAATCCACAATTCATCGGATCTCGGAAAACACACCGCAAAAGAGTATTACATCGAATAGATCTCTAAGAACATCGAGGAGAACTTTGTATTGAGAATCAAAGAGAGAGAAGAAGCCATCAAGATACTAGCTATGGACCCGTAGGTCTATGGTAAACTACTCACGCTTCATCGGTGAGGCAATGGTGTTGATGTAGAAGCCCTCCATGATCGATTCCCCCTCCGGCAGGATGCCAGAAAAGGCCCCAAGATGGCATGTCACGGGTACAGAAGGTTGCGGTGGTGGAAAATTGGTTTTGTGGCACCCTTGGATGTTTTAGGGTATAAGAGTATATATAGGAGGATGATCTAGGTCGGGAGGCCACCGAGGGGCCCACAAGGTTGAGGGGTGCGCCCCACCCCCCTGGGCGTGCCCTCCACCCTTGTGGCCGCCTCGTGGCTCTTCTGACTTGCACTCCAAGTCTCCTGGGTGTCTTCTGGTCCAAGAAAAATCATCGCGAAAGTTTTATTCCGTTTGGACTCCGTTTGGTATTCCTTTTCTGCGAAACTCTAAAACAAGGAAAAACATAAACTGGCACTGGGCTCTAGGTTAATAGGTTAGTCCCAAAAATCATATAAAATAGCATATTAATCCATATAAAACATCCAAAACATATAATATAATAGCATGGAACAATCAAAAATTATAGATACGTTGGAGACGTATCAAGCATCCCCAAGCTTAATTCCTGCTCGTCCTCGAGTAGGTAAATGATAAAAACAGAATTTTTGATGTGGAATGCTACCTAACATATTTATTCATGTAATTCTCTTCATTGTGGCATGAATGTTTAGATCCGTAAGATTCAAAACAAAAGTTTAATATTGACATAAAAACAATAATACTTCAATCATACTAACAAAATAATTATGTCTTCTCAAAATAACATGGCCAAAGAAAGCTTATCCCTACAAAATCATATAGTCTGGCTATACTCCATCTTCATCACACAAAATATTTAAATCATGCACAACCCCGATAAAAAGCCAAGCAATTGTTTCATACTTTTGATGTTCTCAAACTTTTTCAACTTTCACGCAGTACATGAGCGTGAGCCATGGACATAGCACTTTAGGTGGAATAGACGGTGGTTGTGGAGAAGACAAAAAGAAGGAGATAGTCTCACATCAACTAGGCGTATCAACGGGCTATGGAGATGCCCATTAATAGATATCAATGTGAGTGAGTAGGGATTACCATGCAACGGATGCACTAGAGCTATAAGTTTATGAAAGCTCAAAAAGAAAACTAAGTGGGTGTGCATCCAACTCGCTTGCTCACGAAGACCTAGGGCAATTTTGAGGAAGCCCATCATTGGAATATACAAGCCAAGTTCTATAATGAAAAATTCCCACTAGTATATGAAAGTGATATCATAGGAGACTCTCTATGATGAAGATCATGGTGCTACTTTGAAGCACAAGTGTGGCAAAAAGGATAGTAACATTGTCCCTTCTCTCTTTTTCTCTCATTTTTTATTTTTCTTTTTGTCGGGCCTTCTCTCATTTTTTGGCCTCTTTTATATATTTTTTATTTTATTTTTCGTCCGGAGTCTCATCCCGACTTGTGGGGGAATCATAGTCTCCATCATCATTTCCTCACTTGGGACAATGCTCTAATAATGAAGATCATCACACTTTTATTTACTTACAACTCAAAAATTACAACTCGATACTTAGAACAAAATATGACACTATGTGAATGCCTCCGTCGGTGTACCAGGATGTGCAATGAATCAAGAGTGACATGTATGAAAGAATTATGAATGGTGGCTTTGCCACAAATACGATGTCAACTAATTGATCATGCAAAGAAATATGGCAATGATGATGTATGTCATGATAAACGGAACGGTGGAAAGTTGCATGGCAATATTATTGGGGAACGTAGCATGCAATTTCAAAAAATTTCCTATGATCACGCAAGATCTATCTAGGAGATGCATAACAACGAGAGGGGGAGAGTGTGTCCACGTACCCTCGTAGACCGAAAGCGGAAGCGTTAGGTTATCGTGGTTGATGTAGTCGAACTTCTTCGCGATCCAACCGATCAAGTACCGAACGTACGACACCTCCGAGTTCAGCACACGTTCAGCTCGATGACGTCCCTTGAACTTTTGATCCATCAGAGGGTCGAGGGAGAGTTTCGTCAGCACGACGGCGTGGTGGCGGTGATGGTGATGTGATCTGCGCAGGGCTTCGCCTAAGCACTACGTGAATATTACCGGAGGAGTAAACCGTGGAGGGAGACGCCGCACATGGCTTGGAACAATTGGTGTGTCTCCAAGGGTTGCCCTGCCCACGTATATAAAGGAGGGAGAGGGAGGAGGCCGGCCCTAGGGGGCGCGCCAAGAGGGGGGAGTCCTACTAGGACTCCTAGTCCTAGTAGGATTCAGCCCCCTTCTTATTCCTTCTCATGGAGGGGGAAAAGGGGGAAGGAGAGGGAAGAGGAGAAGGAAGGGGGGGGCGCCCCCTGTCCTTGTCCAGTTCGGACTCCCTATGGGAGGGGGGCGCGGCCACCCCTTGTGGGCTGCCTCCCCTCTCCCCTATGGCCCATGTAGGCCCATTACTTTCCTCCGGGGGTTCCGGTAACACCTCAGTACTCCGATAAATATCTGAAACGTCCCGAAACCATTCCGGTGTCCAAATACCATCGTCCAATATATCAATCTTTACCTCTCGACTATTTCGAGACTCCTCGTCATGTCTGTGATCTCATCCGGGACTCCGAACAATCTTCGGTCACCAAAACACATAACTCATAATACAAATCATCATCGATCGTTAAGCGTGCGAACCCTACGAATTCGAGAATTATGTAGACTTGACCGAGACACATCTCCGATCAATAACCAATAGCGGAACCTGGATGCTCATATTGGTTCCTACATATTCTACGAAGATCTTTATCGGTCAAACCACAATGACAACATACGTCATTCCCTTTGTCAACGGTATGTTACTTGACCGAGATTCGATCGTCGGTATCCTCATACCTAGTTCAATCTCATTACCGACAAGTCTTTTTACTCATTCCGTAATGCATCATCCCGTAACTAACTCATTAGTCACATTGCTTGCAAGGCTTATCTATGCCAACCCAACAAACACCTTCAAAGATACCTATAGAGCATCTTTATAATCACCCAGTTACGTTGTGACGTTTGATAGCACACAAGGTCTTCCTCCGGTATCCGGGAGTTGCATATTCTCATAGTCAAAGGAATATGTATAAGTCATGAAGAAAGCAATAGCAATAAAACTTAACGATCATTATGCTAAGCTAACAGATGGGTCTTGTCCATCACATCATTCTCCTAATGATGTGATCCCATTAATCAAATGACAAAACATGTCTATGGTTAGGAAACTTAACCATCTTTGATCAACGAGCTAGTCTAGTAGAGGCTTACTAGGGCATGGTGTTTTGTCTATGTATCCACACATGTATCAAGTTTCCGGTTAATACAATTCTAGCATGGATAATAAACATTTATCATGATATAAGGAAATATAAAATAACAACTTTATTATTGCCTCTAGGGCATATTTCTTTCAAATATATCTTGGAATGGCTATGGAAATGCCATAATAGGTAGGTATGGTGGCTGTTTTGAGGAAGGATATGTGGTGGGTTTATGGTACCGGCGAGAGTTGCGCGGTACTAGAGAGGCTAGCAATGGCGGAAAGGTGAGAGTGCGTATAATCCATGGACTCAACATTAGCCCTAAAGAACTCACATACTTATTGCAAAAATTTATTTCTCATCAAAACAAAGTACTACACGCATGCTCCTAGGGGGATAGGATTGGTAGGAAAAGACCATCGCTCGTCCCCGACCGCCACTCATAAGGAAGACAATAAATAAATAAATCATGCTCCGACTTCATCACATAACGGTTCACCATACGTGCATGCTACGGGACTCACAAACCTTAACACAAGTATTTCTCGAATTCACAACTACTTACTAGCATGACTTTAATATCACCATCTCCATATCTCAAAACAATCATAAGGAATTAAACTTCTCATAGTATTCACTACAAAAAAAAGACACGTCCGTGACATTTTGGGACGAACGAAATTTTTTCCTGTCATACTTATGACACTTCTATGACGATAATTGTGACAAAACCCAGTATCATCATAGATGTGGTGGGCTCCTACTTCTATGACAAAAAATCATGACAGAAAATGCGCTTTTCGTCCTGGGCGGGCCGGAGACGCAGCTGCATGACATTCTTTGGGTCGTCCAGGATGGAAAAAACCGTGGTAGAAGCGAGGGCGAGGAAAATATCGAGGATTTGTAGGTTACAGTGGGTGGTCGGGGGCCGAGCGATGCGTGTTTCTCTCATACGTACGCGCGTGTGTGCGAGGCGTTGGGCTTTAACCGAACCCGAGCGAGGCATTGGGCTCTAACTGAACCCGAGCGATTCCACTGCAGGCTACGCGTTACTGAACCCGAGCGATCGATCGATCCCTTGCTGTTAACTGAACCCGAGTGATTCCTTCACTACTGCTGCTAACTGAAGCCGATCGAACACTGCTGCCTCCTTCCCTGGATTAACAATGAGCGTTGTTGAGGGGGTTTGGATGAACAGTTCCCGGTTGGGGGTTGGATGAATAGGAACCCGTGGTAGTAGCGGCCGTTGCCGCTGGATGAACAGTACCCCGATCGATCGAGCTGGTGGATGAACAGGACCTCGTGGAGGGCTGGTTGAATAGTAGCCGATGGAGGGCTGGTTGAACAGTAGCCGGTGGAGGGCTGGATGAACAGTTGCCCGTGGAGGGGTGGTTGAATAGGACCCCGTGGAGAGGGCTGGTTGAACAGTAGCCGGTGGAGGAGCGCGCGGTGGAGGCTGGATGAATAGGAGCCCGTGGATGAACAATCGCATGTGGAGGCTGGAGGAGGTCAACGGTGGATGAACAGTAGCCCATGGAGGCAGTCGACGGTGGAGATGAACAGTATCCCGTGGAGTCCCGTTTTGCGGTACGCCACACCCCTCCCGATGAACAGGACCCCCGTTTCGATCGTAGCACTCCAACACAAGTCCGTTTCCTACGTTTTGTGGTACGCCACACCCCTCCTGATCAACAGGACCCTGTTTTCACCGTAGGAGGTCCGTTTCCTCCGTTTTGCGGTACGCCAGACCCCTCCCAATGAACAGGATCCCATTTCACCGTGGCCGATCGAACACAAGGCCGTTTCCTCCGTTCTGCGATACGCCAGGCCTTGTTTCCATCGCCTGTTCTGTCCAAGCCGGTTGGCTCCCAATGAACAGCACGCGTTCCGTTGCCTACCGATGAACATGACGCATTCCGTTGCCTCCCCATGAACACGACGACGACGCAGTTTCTCCGTTCTGACCCAGCCACAGCCATGTACACGAGCCCTGGCCATACGTATGCGCGAGTAGGCGTTCGAGACCCCGCCCATATGTACCTATGTGGCCGTATTTACTTTCTTGCACCCTGGCCGCTGTACGTACGTGTACATGCTACATGCGCGCCTCTACTACCACACGTGCCCTTCCTTGCACGGCCATGGTTCATCGCTGCAGCCTGCAGATAGACCAATCGTATGTATGTACACGTTCGCGACCAGCATGACAACGCTACGTACGCTTTGACCAGGTGGGTCCCGGCTGTCAGGCACTTCCTTGCGTGCGAAGATGTAGCTGGAGGGTCCCAGCAGTCAGGGGGCGAATCATTTTTTTTGCTCGTAATATGGACGCACTTCCTTGCGTGCGAAGATGTAGCTAGTGGGTCCTAGCAGTCAGGGGGAGAAAACATTATTTTTCAGGGTAAGAAGGTTGCAGTTGCATGCATGCATCCGTGGGTGTGGTGCGTCCCCACTGTCAGCCTCTCACGTACAGTCATCTTTAGATGACTCTCGGTTGTTGACCACGTTGACCACACCGTGCCGAGCGCACCAAGGCCGGTGGACGACGACGAGGCCCCAGACTAGAACGACCCGGAGATGGGGAAGACGCGGTAGTGGAGTCGCAGATGGAGAGGAGTGGGAAACTTGACTGGTTCGGGTGCGCGGCAGCACTGCCACGGTGCCGCCCACGGGAGATGATACGTCTCCAACGTATCTATAATTTTTGATTGCTTCATAATATATTATATTCTGTTTTGGATGATTAATGGGCTTTGTTATACACTTTTATATTATTTTTGGGACTAACCTATTAACCGGAGGCCCAGCCCAGAATTGTTGTTTTTTGCCTATTTCAGAGTTTCGCAGAAAAAGAATATCAAATGGAGTCCAAACGGAATGAAACCTTCGGGAACGTGATTTTCGGAACGAACGTGATCCAGAGGACTTGGACCCTACGTCAAGACATCAACCAGGAAGGCACGAGGTAGGGGGGCGCGCCTACCCCCCTGGGCGCTCCCTCCACCCTCGTGGGGCCCATGTTGCTCCACCGACATACTTCTTCCTCCTATATATACCTACATACCCCCAAACCAACAGAAGCATCCACAAAAACCTAATTCCACCGCCGCAACCTTCTATACCTGTGAGATGCCATCTTGGGGCCTTTTCCGGCGTCCTTCCAGAGTGGGCATTGATCACGGAGGGCTTCTACATCAACACCATAGCCTCTCCGATGATGTGTGAGTAGTTTACCTCAGACCTTCGGGTCCATAGTTATTAGCTAGATGGCTTCTTCTCTCTTTTTGGATCTCAATACAATGTTCTCCCCCTCTCTCGTGGAGATCTATTCGATGTAATCTTGTTTTGCGGTGTGTTTGTTGAGACTGATGAATTGTGGGTTTATGATCAAGTATATCTATGAACAATATTTGAATCTTCTCTGAATTATTTTATGTATGATTGGTTATCTTTGCAAGTCTCTTCGAATTATCAGTTTGGTTTGGCCTACTAGATTGATCTTTCTTGCAATGGGAGAAGTGCTTAGCTTTGGGTTCAATCTTGCGGTGTCCTTTCCCAGTGACAGTAGGGGCAGCAAGGCACGTATTGTATTGTTGCCATCGAGGATAACAAGATGGGGTTTATATCATATTGCATGAGTTTATCCCTCTACATCATGTCATCTTACTTAAAGCGTTACTCTGTTCTTTTGAACTTAATACTCTAGATGCATGCTGGATGGCGGTCGATGTGTGGAGTAATAGTAGTAGATGCACGCAGGAGTCGGTCTACTTGTCGCGGACGTGATGCCTATATACATGATCATACCTAGATATTCTCATAACTATGCTCAATTCTATCAATTGCTCAACAGTAATTTGTTCACCCACCGTAATACTTATGCTCTTGAGAGAAGCCACTAGTGAAACCTATGGCCCCCGGGTCTATTTTCCCTCATATTAATCTTCCAACACTTAGCTATTTCTTTTGCCGTTTATTTTGTTTTCTTTACTTTGCATCTTTATCATAAAAATACCAAAAATATTATCTTATCATATCTATCAGATCTCACTTTCGTAAGTGACCGTGAAGGGATTGACAACCCCTTTATTACGTTGGTTGCGATGATTTTATTTGTTTGTGTAGGTGCGAGGGACTTGTGCGTGACCTCCTACTGGATTGATACCTTGGTTCTAAAAAACTGAGGGAAATACTTATGCTACTTTACTGCATCACCCTTTCCTCTTCAAGGGAAAACCTACGCAGTGCTCAAGAGGTAGTAAGAAGGATTTCTGGCGCCGTAGCCGGGGAGTCTACGCAAAAGTCAACCTACCAAGTACCCATCACAAACCCTTATCTCCCGCATTACATTATTTGCCATTTGCCTCTCGTTTTCCTCTCCCCCACTTCACCCTTGCCGTTTTATTCGCCCTATCTTTTCCTTTTGCCTCTTTTTCGCTCGCTTCTTGTTTGCTCGTGTGTTGGATTGCTTGCTTGTCACGATGGATCAAGATAATACTAAATTGTGTGACTTTACCAATACCAACAACAATGATTTTCTTAGCACTCCGATTGCTCCTCTTACTGATACTGAGTCTTGTGAAATTAATGCTGCTTTGTTGAATCTTGTCATGAAAGATCAATTCGCCGGCCTTCCTAGTGAAGATGCCGCTACCCATCTAAATAGCTTCATTGATTTGTGTGATATGCAAAAGAAGAAAGATGTGGACAATGATATTGTTAAATTGAAGCTATTTCCCTTTTCGCTTAGAGATCGTGCTAAAGCTTGGTTTTCGTCTTTGCCTAAAAATAGTATTGATTCTTGGAATAAGTGCAAAGATGCTTTTATCTCTAAGTATTTTCCTCCCGCTAAAATCATCTCTCTTAGGAAAGATATTATGAATTTTAAGCAACTTGATCATGAACATGTTGCACAAGCTTGGGAGAGGATGAAATTAATGATATGTAATTGCCCTACACATGGCTTGAATTTATGGATGATTATACAAAAATTTTATGCCGGATTGAATTTTGCTTCTAGAAATCTTTTAGATTCGGCCGCGGGAGGCACTTTTATGGAAATCACTTTAGGAGAAGCTACTAAACTCCTAGATAATATTATGGTTAATTATTCTCAATGGCACACTAAAAGATCTACTAATAAGAAAGTGCATGCGATAGAAGAAATTAATGTTTTGAGTGGAAAGATGGATGAACTTATGAAATTATTTGCTAATAAAAGTGTTTCTTCTGATTCTAATGATGTGCCTTTATCTACTTTGATTGAGAATAATAATGAATCTATGGATGTGAATTTTGTTGGTAGGAATAATTTTGGTAACAACGCGTATAGAGGAAACTTTAATCCTAGGCCGTATCCTAGTAATTCCTCTAATAATTATGGTAATTCCTACAATAATTCTTATGGAAATTTTAATAAGATGCCCTCTGAATTTGAGACTAGTGTTAAGGAGTTTATGAATCGCAAAAGAATTTCAATGCTTTGCTTGAAGGAAAATTGCTCAAAGTTGATGAATTGGCTAGGAACGTTGATAGAATTTCTCTTGATGTTGATTCTTTGAAACTTAGATCTATCCCACCTAAGCATGATATCAATGAGTCTCTCAAAGCCATGAGAATTTCCATTGATGAGTGCAAAGAAAGAACCGCTAGGATGCGTGCTAAGAAAGATTGCTTTGTGAAAGCGTGTTCTTCTAGTTTCTATGAAAATAAAGATGGAGATCTAAAAGTTATTGATGTGTCCCCTATTAAATCTTCGTTTGGCAATATGAATCTTGATAATGATGGGACTTAATATGATCCACCTTTACCTAGAAGGCGTTCCAAAAATTCGGAGTTTTTAGATCTTGATGCAAAAATTGGTAAAAGTGGGATTGAAGAGATCAAAACTCTAGATATTAATGAACCCACTATTTTGGATTTCAAGGATTTTAATTATGACAATTGCTCTTTGATATATTGTATTTCCTTGTTGCAATCCGTGCTAAATTCTCCACATGCTTATAGTCAAAATAAAGCCTTTACCAAACATATCGTTGATGCTTTGATGCAATCTCATGAAGAAAAACTTGAGTTGGAAGTTTCTATCCCTAGAAAACTTTATGATGAGTGGTAACCTACTATTAAAATTAAAATTAAAGATCATGAATGCTATGCTTTGTGTGATTTGGGTGCTAGTGTTTCCACGATTCCAAAGACTTTGTGTGATTTGCTAGGTTTCCGTGATTTTGATGATTGCTCTTTAAACTTGCACCTTGTGGATTCCACCATTAAGAAACCTATGGGAAGAATTAATGATGTTCTTATTGTTGCAAATAGGAATTATGTGCCTGTAGATTTTATCGTTCTTGATATAAATTGCAATCCTTCATGTCCTATTATTCTTGGTAGACCTTTCCTTAGAACGATTGGTGCAATTATTGATATGAAGGAAGGGAATATTAGATTCCAATTTCCATTAAGGAAAGGCATGGAACACTTCCCTAGAAAGAAAATAAATTACCTTATGAATCTATTATGAGAGCCACTTATGGATTTCCTACCAAAGATTGCAATACCTAGATCTATCCTTGCTATTATGCCTAGCTAGGGGCGTTAAACGATAGCGCTTGTTGAGAGGCAACCCAATTTTATTTTTAGTTTTTGCTTTTTGCTTCTTTTTAGGAATAAATATTTGTTCTAGCCTCTGGTTAGATTTGTTTTTATGTTTTAATTAGTGTTTGTGTCAAGTTAAACCTATAGGATCTTCTTGGATGATGGTTATTTGATCTTGCTGAAAATTCCAGAAACTTTCTGTTCATGAAAATAATTGTTAAAAATCACCAGAACGTGATAAAATATTGAGTACAATTTCTGCTGATCAATAAACAAATTATCTAGGTCTTCCTATTTTGGCTGAACTTTTTGAGTTCCATAAGTTTTCGTTAGTTACAGATTACTACAGACTGTTCTGTTTTTGACAGATTCTGTTTTTCGTGTGTTGTTTGATTATTTTGATGAATCTATGGCTAGTAAAATAGTTTATAAACCAAAGAGAAGGTTTAATACAGTAGGTTTAACACCAATATAAATAAAGAATGAGTTCATTACAGTACCTTGAAGTGGTGTTTTGTTTTGTTTCGCTAACGGAGCTCACGAGATTTTCTGTTAAGTTTTGTGTTGTGAAGTTTTCAAGTTTTGGGTAAAAGATTTGATGGATTATGGAACAAGGAGTGGCAAGAGCCTAAGCTTGGGTATGACCATGGCACCCAAGATAATCTAAGGACACCTAAAAGCCAAAGCTTGGGGATTCCCCGGAAGGCATCCCCTCTTTCGTCTACTTCCATCGGTAACTTTACTTGGAGCTATATTTTTATTCACCACATGATATGTGTTTTGCTTGGAGCGTCTTGTATTATTTGAGTCTTTATTTTTTAGTTTTCCACAATCATCTTTTCTGTACACACCTTTTGAGAGAGACACACATGATTCGGAATTTATTAGAATACTCTATGTGCTTCACTTATATCTTTTGAGCTATATAGTTTTTGCTCTAGTGCTTCACTTATATCTTTTAGAGCACGGTGGTGGATTTGTTTTATAGAAACTATTGTTCTCTCATGCTTCACTTATATTATTTTGAGAGTCCTACAAAACAGCGTGGTAATTTGCTTTAATTATGTTAGGCATTCAAGATTAGTAAAAAAAATCTTCTGAGTGTGTTGAATACTATGAGAAGTTTGATACTAGATAATTGTATTGAGATATGAAGATGGTGATATTAGAGTCATGCTAGTTGAGTAGTTTTGAATTTGAGAAATACTTGTGTTAAAGTTTGTGATTCCCGTAGCATGCACGTATGGTGAACCGTTATGTGATGAAGTCGGAGCATGATTTATTTATTGATTGTCTTCCTTATGAGTGGTGGTCGGGGACGAGCGATGGTCTTTTCCTACCAATATATCCCCCTAGGAGCATGGGTGTAATACTTTGCTTTGATAACTTGTAGATTTTTGCAATAAGTACATGAGTTCTTTATGACTAATGTTGAGTCCATGGATTATACGCACTTTTCTTCCTTCCACCATTGCTAGCCTCTCTAATACCGCGCACTTTTCACCGGTATCATACACCCACCATATACCTTCCTCAAAACAGCCACCATACCTACCTATTATGGCATTTCCATAGCCATTCCGAGATATATTGCCATGTAACTTACTACCGTTCCGTTTACTATGACACGCTCCATCATTGTCATATTGCCTCGCATGATCATGTAGTTGACATCGTATTTGTGGCAAAGCCACCGTTCATAATTCTTTCATACATGTCACTCTTGATTCATTGCATATCCCGGTACATCGCTGGAGGCATTCACATAGAGTCATATTTTGTTCTAAGTATTGAGTTGTAATTGTTGAGTTGTAAGTAAATAAAAGTGTGATGATCATCATTTTAGAGCATTGTGCCAAGTGAGGAAAGGATGATGGAGACTATGATTCCCCCATAAGTCAGGATGAGACTCCGGACGAAAAATAAATAAATAAAAAGAGGCCATAAAAAAGGAGAAAAGTCCCAAATAAAAAAATGAGAGAAAAGAGAGAAGGGACAATGTTACTATCCTTTTACCACACTTGTGCTTCAAAGTAGCACCATGATCTTCATGATAGAGAGTCTCATATGATATCACTTTCATATACTAGTGGGAATTTTTCATTATAGAACTTGGCTTGTATATTCCAATGATGGGCTTCCTCAAAATGCCCTAGGTCTTCGTGAGCAAGCGAGTTGGATGCACACCCACTTCGTTTCTTTTGTTGAGCTTTCGTATACTTATAGCTCTAGTGCATCCGTTGCATGGCAATCCCTACTCACTCACATTGATATCTATTGATGGGCATCTCCATAGCTCATTGATACACCTAGTTGATGTGAGACTATCTTCTCCCTTTTTTGTCTTCTCCACAACCACCATTCTATTCCACATATGGTGCTATGTCCATGGCTCACGCTCATGTATTGCGTGAAGATTGAAAAAGTTTGAGAACACCAAAAGTATGAAACAATTGCTTGGCTTGTCATCGGGGTTGTGCATGATTTAAATATTTCATGTGGTGAAGATAAAGCATAGCCAGACTATATGATTTTGTAGGGATAACTTTCTTTGGCCATGTTATTTTGAGAAGACATAATTGCTTAGTTAGTATGCTTGACGTATTATTATTTTTATGTCAATATTAAACTTTGTTCTTGAATCTTTTGGATCTGAACATTCATACCAAAATTAAGAGAATTACATTGAAAATTATGCCAAGTAGCATTCCGCATCAAAAATTCTGTTTTTATCATTTACCTACTCGAGGACGAGCAGGAATTAAGCTTGGGGATGCTTGATACATCTCCAACGTATCTATAATTTTTGATTGCTTCATGCTATATTATATTCTGTTTTGGATGATTAATGGGTTTTGTTATACACTTTTATATTATTTTTGGTACTAACCTACTAACCGGAGGCCCAGCCCAGAATTGCTGTTTTTTTCCTATTTCAGAGTTTCGCAGAAAAAGAATATCAAACGGAGTCCAAACGGAATGAAACCTTCGGGAACGTGATCCAGAGGACTTGGACCTTACGTCAAGACATCAACCAGGAAGGCACGAGGTAGGGGGGCGCGCCTACCCCCCGGGCGCTCCCTCCACCCTCGTGGGGCCCATGTTGCTCCACCGACATACTTCTTCCTCCTATATATACCTACGTACCCCCAAACCAACAGAAGCATCCACGAAAACCTAATTCCACTGCCGCAACCTTCTGTACCCGTGAGATGCCATCTTGGGGCCTTTTCCGGCGTCCTACCAGAGTGGGCATTGATCACGGAGGGCTTCTACATCAACACCATAGCCTCTCCGATGATGTGTGAGTAGTTACCTCATACCTTCGGGTCCATAGTTATTAGCTAGATGGCTTCTTCTCTCTTTTTGGATCTCAATACAATGTTCTCCCCCTCTCTCGTGGAGATCTATTCGATGTAATCTTGTTTTGCGGTGTGTTTGTTGAGACTGATGAATTGTGGGTTTATGATCAAGTATATCTATGAACAATATTTGAATCTTCTCTGCATATTTTATGTATGATTGGTTATCTTTGCAAGTCTCTTCGAATTATCAGTTTGGTTTGGCCTACTAGATTGATCTTTCTTGCAATGGGAGAAGTGCTTAGCTTTGGGTTCAATCTTGCGGTGTCCTTTCCCAGTGACAGTAGGGGCAGCAAGGCACGTATTGTATTGTTGCCATCGAGGATAACAAGATGGGGTTTATATCATATTGCATGAGTTTATCCCTCTACATCATGTCATCTTACTTAAAGCGTTACTCTGTTCTTTTGAACTTAATACTCTAGATGCATGCTGGATAGCGGTCGATGTGTGGAGTAATAGTAGTAGATGCACGCAGGAGTCGGTCTACTTGTCGCGGACGTGATGCCTATATACATGATCATACCTAGATATTCTCATAACTATGCTCAATTCTATCAATTGCTCAACAGTAATTTGTTCACCCACCGTAATACTTATGCTCTTGAGAGAAGCCACTAGTGAAACCTATGGCCCCCGGGTCTATTTTCCCTCATATTAATCTTCCAACACTTAGCTATTTCTTTTGCCGTTTATTTTGTTTTCTTTACTTTGCATCTTTATCATAAAAATACCAAAAATATTATCTTATCATATCTATCAAATCTCACTTTCGTAAGTGACCGTGAAGGGATTGACAACCCCTTTATTGCGTTGGTTGCGAGGATTTTATTTGTTTGTGTAGGTGCGAGGGACTCGTGCGTGACCTCCTACTGGATTGATACCTTGGTTCTCAAAAACTGAGGGAAGTACTTACGCTACTTTACTGCATCACCCTTTCCTCTTGAAGGGAAAACCAACGCAGTGCTCAAGAGGTAGCAGGAGACAGGAGCAAGAACAGAGGTTAAAGAAGGAGCACGGCTGTTGGATTAACATCCAACGGTCCAGCTGCTAGAATCATTTGTTGATTAAGTTGGCAAAGCCCTGCGTACACGTCCGCTTTGTAGGCCCACAAGTCAGCCACCAAATCTGACGGGTCCCAGCTGCCAACGGGAGGAATATTTTTTTCGCATAACAAGGAGGCACTTCATTCCGTGCGAAGATACAGCCGGTGGGTCCCAGCTGTCAGGGGGAGGAAATTTTTTCAGCTTAATAAGGAGGAACTTTCCTTGCGTGCGACCATGGACCTCGTGGGTTCTAGCCGTCAAGCTCTCCATGTACAGTCCTCTTCCGATGACTCTCGTTTGTTGACCACGCCGCACCGAGCGCAGCGAGGCGGTGGACGACGGCGAGGCCCGGACGGGAACGACCCGGAGATGGGAAGACGCGGCAGTGGAGTTGTAGATTGAGACGAGGAGAAGGGTTATAACTGGTTCTGGTGCGGCGTGGGGCTGCAGTCCGTGGAGAATAACAGGAGGTGTGGAGGGGTGGAGGGATTGCCTGGCCGGCGGTGGGGTAGCGCTTCGCAGTGATGCGTGCTAAGCAGAGCTGCTAGCCGCCGAAGACCGGACCAGGCGGTCCCGGCGATGCTGGAGGAAGAATACGAGAGATTAAAGGTGCATGCTGGCCGTTGGATATAAATCCAATGGATGTGGATGTCATAATCATTTGTTGACCAAGTTGACAACGCCCTGCGTAGGTTTCGACTTACTGGCCCACATGCCAGCCTACAAAAATGTGGCATATATTTAACCCATGTTTTGTCCATTTGCTGGGCTGGGTGAACAAATAATTTCGCATCAATGCGGCCCATTTATATTTTCTAAGAAATCCCAGCCCATTTGCACTTCCTTGAAATACACGAATTAGCTGGGCTCGTTCTATATATAATGTTAGGTTAGAAGTTGCAATTAATATCAAAAAATAAACCAGAGCGACACATTTATATATATAAAATTAACAAATTAGCGAGTTATTGCTCAAAATAAAAATGAGCGCGTTATTATTACATTGGTCCTTAAAATCTTCGCAAGCTTTTGTACGCAATCACCAGGATTTTCCTTGCGTGTGAGTCAAAAACAACTAGGATTTTCCTTCCCAACTTCTGTTAAACATTTACTTTTATAAGTTAATAACAAGTGGGATGTTTTTATAATGTATATATAAGTCTCTATAAAATATACGATAAAAGTAATAATATAAATATCTATAATGTGGTTAGAAGGGAAAACATAAATTGGAGACAACATTATTATTCTTATATATAGATAAATAGAAAAGAGATCTGCGTTTTACTAAGAAAATACATTGGGCTGCCAATCTTTAAGAAAAAGCCCATAGGACGGTATGGACCTCAAAAAATAAGTTGAAATCACTGTCTCAGTATGTCGTGGGCTACGCATGTTAAAAAACAAAACCTAGGCCTAGCTGATACTTGTTTGCCCTCTGGAAAAAAATGATACCAGCTAGATCCCCGAGCGAACTGGATTAAAGAGGGGGCCGGTGGCGCGACTGAAGAAGCACATCAGGAACGATTTTTTTCTTCAGTGGATGGCTCTCAATGGCGTTTTTTTACTCGCCTCTGCACCATACAACTTGTATTTTTAGCCTCCCAGTCTGTGGTGGACCAGCAGCCCATTTGGTGGGCGGGCCAACCTACAGAAACCAGCACCCGATTTTTCATCAAGCCCCCAAAACAATGCAGTACTATGTTTGTTTTGAGGCCGAAAACATTATAGCAGGGGTTGAGCGGGGGAGGGGGGAAGACAGAGCAAAAAGATTAAAAAGAGCTGATGCGCCGTTTCTACCCTAACAAAGCAGGTGCAATTCTTCTCGGGAAGAAGGTGTGCCGTTGACACCCACACATCACAAATCCCATAGTAGGCATACTAACAAGTTCACACACAAGTACAACAGAAAAGGTAAACATTCATATCAAACTCAGGTTCACATGACACGTTCATATTCATAGGCAACATTCACAATCAACAACTCAAAAGATTCATATATACAGAAGTTCAGCATGTCTATGCATCCAAATGATTGATAAATCACACAACAATATTCATAGATAATTCACAAAAAGATTCAGATATACACATGTTCAGTATGTTTATGCATCCAAATGATTGAGATCACAGTAAATATCATCCATGGACGAACTTTAATTACCTAGGGTACAAACTGGTAAATGATACGTCTCCAACGTATCTATAATTTTTGATTGTTCCATGCTATTATATTATCTGTTTTGGATGTTTATGGCCTTTATTAAACACTTCTTTATTATTTTTGGGACTAACCTATTAACCCAGAGCCCAGTACCAGTTCCTGTTTTTTCCCTTGTTTCAGTGTTTCGAAGAAAAGGAATATCAAACGGAGTCGAAACGGAATGAAACCTTCTGGAGAAGTTATTTTTGGAAAGAAAGCAACCCGGGAGACTTGGAGTCCACGTCAAGAAAGCACCGAGGAAGGCACGAGGCAGGGGGGCGCACCCACCCCCTGGGCGCGCCCTCCACCCTCGTGGGCCCCTCGTGGCTCCCCTGGCGTACTTCTTCCGCCTATATATATCCGTATACCCTAAAACTTTCGGGGAACGGAAGAGATCGGGAGTTCCACCGCCGCAAGCCTCTGTAGCCACCAAAAACCAACCGGGACCCTGTTCCGGCACCCTGCCGGAGGGGGGAACCCTCACCGGTGGCCATCTTCATCATCCCGGCGCTCTCCATGACGAGGATGGAGTAGTTCACCCTCGGGGCTGAGGGTATGTACCAGTTGCTATGTGTTTGATCTCTCTCTCTCTCTCTCTCGTGTTCTTGATTTGGCACGATCTTGATGTATCGGGAGCTTTGCTATTATAGTTGGATCTTATGTTTCTTCTTCCCCTCTACTCTCTTGTAATGGATTGAGTTTTCCCTTTGAAGTTATCTTATCAGATTGAGTATTTAATGATTTGAGAACACTTGATGTATGTCTTGCTGTGCGTATCTGTGGTGACAATGGGATATCACGTGATTCACTTGATGTATGTTTTTGTGATCAACTTGCGGGTTCCGCCCATGAACCTATGCATAGGGGTTGGCACACGTTTTCGTCTTGACTCTCCGGTAGAAACTTTGGGGCACTCTTTGAGGTTCTATGTGTTGGTTGAATAGATGAATCTGAGATTCTGTGATGCATATCGTATAATCATACCCACGGATACTTGAGGTGACATTGGAGTATCTAGGTGACATTAGGGTTTTGGTTGATTTGTGTCTTAAGTTGTTATTCTAGTACGAACTCTAGGGCTGTTTGTGACACTTATAGGAATAGCCCAACAGATTGATTGGAAAGAATAACTTTGAGGTGGTTTCGTACCCTGCCATAATCTCTTTGTTTGTTCTCTGCTATTAGTGACTTTGGAGTGACTCTTTGTTGCATGTTGAGGGATAGTTATATGATCCAATTATGTTATTATTGTTGAGAGAACTTGCACTAGTGAAAGTATGAACCCTAGGCCTTGTTTCATAGCATTGCAATACCGTTTACACTCACTTTTATCGCTTGCTACCTTGCTGTTTTTATATTTTCAGATTACAAAAACCTATATCTACCATCCATATTGCACTTGTATCACCATCTCTTCGCCGAACTAGTGCACCTATACAATTTACCATTGTATTGGGTGTGTTGGGGACACAAGAGACTCTTTGTTATTTGGTTGCAGGGTTGCTTGAGAGAGACCATCTTCATCCTACACCTCCCACGGATTGATAAACCTTAGGTCATCCACTTGAGGGAAATTTGCTACTGTCCTACAAACCTCTACACTTGGAGGCCCAACAACGTCTACAAGAAGAAGGTTGTGTAGTAGACATCAGTAAATGGTGTTCAGTCGGAGGTACTTCTTGCTAAAATTAATGCTTGTACGAGTAAACTTTCGAGTACATAAGAGGCAGCACAGATAATCTGAACTTTGCTTGTAGGTTTATCCTCAAATAGTGGCCTCGTGCCAAGGGAGGTTTGAGCAACTTGGCCACTACTTTCATCCAACTAGTTTACTGGCTCATCTTGGTCCTGTAGCTCGCCAAAATTCTACATTGCAGACAAGAAAGGAGGCGGTTGAGAAAATGAACCACCCAAATTTTTTGTGCAGTTCAACTGAAATGGAGCATCCCTGGCGTGCAGACTGATTAAGTGCCAGATGAATATACGTGTCAACCAACTTGTCTGGAATCTTTAGACTCCATGCCATACAGTTCGCTACCATATGTGCCGATAACCAAAAGGCACAAGTTGGGACCAAAGACTGGACTGCGTTTTTCTGGCTATGCACCAAGCAATATTTTTGGCGTTCACTCTCCTAATACTTGGAGTTTGACAACCGGTTGACGCCGGTCGATACTCGAATGAATATAGGCACTTCTTCTTGTCAACATTGATGCTTGTCTGAGTGAACTTTGGAGTACATTGCAGCAGCATAAGTACCTGTCCATCTGATCTTTTTGTGCAGTTCTACTGAAATCACGCAATGTAATGATTTGCCTGTGAGTTCAGGCTCCAAGTTACTCTATGAAATCGGCAAACAGTAGCACAATACCAAATTACCAATACATATGACAAGCACAATAATCAGATAAAGACCAGTACCAACCTATGTGAGGTAGCATATCAATTACTATTTCCTTTGACTCGAAGCCGAGATAAGCCAAGCGACTGATAGCAAAGGAAGAATGCAAGCCGAGATTAGCGACTGACAGGAAAGGAAGGAAGCTGTCGAGGCAATGAAGCACCCAAAGTTTTTGTGCAGTTCCACCAAAATCGAGCATCCCTGTTGGCACATATATTGAGAGAGTGAGATTACTGTAATAGTGGGACTAGTTGATGAAACATACACTAACAAATAGAAGCACCCTCATTATCTTAATGGGTAAAGTTAGCAACATAGTAGTCTTGCTTAAAGAGAGGTATTTGTTTATTTAATCAGTGCCAATTAGCTCAACACTCAAAGCATTGCCATGTATCATAGGTTGCAAAACTTTAACGTGCAAAGAGAAAGGAGTTTCTCATGACAGTAGCACAATACAAATAGAGATGATAGCAAACTAATATGGATGAAGGCCATAGGCCGGTACCAACTTGAGCAAAAAAGCTTATTCATGTAGTCCCAGAAGAGATGATAAAGCACTCACTGGAATCACTCAATAGTATATATTTTTGTGGACTTCAAATGTATGGTTGAAATCACTCTTGTTTACCAGTGCTGAGATTATATCGAAAGATTATCAAGAACTTCCAGCAGAGTTAAAGCACTGGCTGGGATACAGTTCATTGTATTGTCTTGTGTAGTTCCACTAAAACGTATGATTGGCACAACATGATCCCTGCTTGCACAAGTAGGAACAAGGTGAAACCTTCATTAGCTTAGTGAGAAAGGATAGAAAGACATTAGCATATTACTCTAACAGTACCATCAAATTCAGCATGGACAATACGCAGAAGTGGAAGGGCTCCCTGGAGGATCGTCTCACATGTAAGGTAGACGTTGCCAGAGCCCTTGAATGGCCTCGACTGAGGTCTCGACTTCAGTAATATCACCTTGGCACTGTTTATTCTTCTTCTTCTTCCTCTTCATGCTCTGTTTCTCTTTCTCCTCACCAGTTGGTGAAACCAAGTACATGATTGGCCTTCTGTTTCAGAATTGGTTTTGTCAGTGAGGGAGTACAAGTGTACTAGTAAACAATAACATTATTTTCTCATGGCAGTCACAAAATAGAGATGAACACATGCATTAAATATCATTCTTACCTAAAGGAAGGTTATGGTTCCAATATGGATGATGAGGATTGGAACACAGATCTCCCTTTGTGCAGTTCCACCGAAATGAACCAACTGTTCCATTCTGACATTCTAGTTAAACAGCACAAAAGTCACTTCTTTTAAGAAGTGTTTTGTGCAGTGCACCAAAAGGTCACAACAACAACCAGGTGAAATGGATATCCCTGTTTGCACAAATAGCTACAAAGGAAACAGTCAGAGTCTCAAACAATTACAGGCAAAAACATTTGGCTAAACTTGTCATGGCTTATAACAGTGGCATGGCTTCATTTTACCAGGGGCATTAGATTAAAAATAGCTAAATATTTGGTATAAGGGCATGGGACAGTGGGTGCACCAGCATTCCAGCACCATGTACCTAAACCGGGGCATAAAGTGGTGATTCAGAGTTTGTTGCCCCGAGAAACAAACATCCAAGAAACATATCTGGGTTGGTCCCGTTTGTGTTCACTCTAGCCACCTACTCCTATGATTTTTTTGGAAATGGAGGCGTGCCCCCGGCCTCTGCATCATAATGATGCATGCAGCCATCTTATGTGTGGATAGCAAATCTAGTCCTGGTCATACCACTGTGGACAACATTTCCCCTATATTTCCCTTTTCGACCAAGCGACCGGTTGGATGACCAGTCTGTACTACTTTCACCCCCTATCCTTCCTGTTTGTACCAAGTCTGATGCACATACTAAATTCCCCCACCCCCACTTTATTTCTTGTTTGAACAAAGTACAAGATTCGACTCCATGAAGTAGCTTTACCTATAACAATAGAAAAAAAGGTGACGTTGAACCATCCGATCGAGAGGGGCTGAGAGGCAGAAAATGATGCACATGCAATGACGTAGCGAGCTGGGGAAGTAGAGCTACGGCGGTTTCGAAGGAAGATATACCTGAAGGTCGTCGGGATGTGGATAGGTGGGCGGCGGGAGGCCGGATCCGCCCACACTAGGGCAATGACGAAGGGATCAGAGGACCTCTCACGCCGGCGCTCGGCCAGAGATAACGGTGCGGCCGGCAGTGGGTCTCCTCCCTCGCTGTCGATGACGGCCTAAATGCTGCCCCTCCTCCCCTTCACCGGCGGAGGGGGATACGTCCGGATATGTAACCAGCGGTGACGATAGAAAGACAGTGTTTTTTGAAGGGAGAAAGACAGTGTTACCACCGCTATCTTGTTTACATCTGGAGAGGATGAGAGTGTGTGAATAGAGCAACCCTAGCAAGCAAGCGTGGAGGCTCCGGCCTATATATACGTAGTGGGGTATTTTTCCTTTTTCACTCCATCAAAACAATCGTTTAAAATTGTGTACGTGCCAGGTCGCCATTTTTTTAGTTGTTGATTGTTTTTTGAGATAGCTACCCGCTTATTCCAAGTGGTGTTACGGTGTGCCAGGTCGCGCTTTGCATCGTTCAAGTCTGGTACAAGACCCTCCATTAAATGAACAACCACCCCCTCGTAAAAATTGTGAACAAGCCCACGGCTAAATTTATCAGAAACGTGGGCTGCCCCAACATGCATTATTATTTATATTTTCTACTCCCTCCATTCCTAAATATAAGTCTTTTTAGACATTTCAAATGGACTACAACATACGGATGTATGTAGACATATTTTAAAGTATGGATTCATTCATTTTGCTCCGTATGTAGTCACTTGTTAGAATCTCTAAAAAGACTTAGATTTGGGAACGGATGGAGTATGTGGGAGTATCCTCAAAACAAAATGTGAGAGTACAATATTTATTGGGCCCCTTTGTAATTGGTGCTAAATTTTGGCCAAAGATTTAACTAACAAAATGTTAGTGCATGTTAACAAAACTTATATCGTTTGATTTGTATTTGAACATAGTTTTCAATGATGTACGGGCTGTTTGGTTTCCAGCCACATATTGCCACACTTTGCCACACCCTCACCTTAGGCAGATTTGACCAAGTTAGGTGGGTGTTTGGTTCTAGCCACACCTAAGACAAGAATTTTTTTATTAGCAGTGAACCCCGCATGTCATACACAGAAAAGTGTGGCAAGATTCCCTTAGGCAAGCCAAAGTGGGTCTAACAATTTGAGCAACTCAAGTTAGGCAAGTGTGGCAAAAATAATGTGGCAACATAAGACAAACATAGTCACAATCCAAACAGCCCTGTAATTTTTTGTGACATGCATGAACATTTGGTTAGTTAAATTTATAGTGAAAATTTGGCAAGGTGCATCAAATCAACACATGCAAGTATCAAAAGGAAAGTCACGGCATGCATGCATGCGCTGTACTCCCTCCGTTTCCAAATACAAGTCTTTTTAGAGATTGCAACAAGTGACTACATACGAAGCAAAATGAGTGAATCTACACTCTAAAATATGTCTACATACATCTGTATGTTGTAGTCCATTTGAAATGTCTAAAAAGACTTATTATATTTAGGAACGGAGGGAGTAACTAATGCATCCGTAAACACAAATTATTGAAATATATCGAGTGCAGTGCTTTGATGTGTCGCGTCAACTCGTACAAGACCGAGAAGTTTGATTACTGCAACGCCCTCTCACCTTAACCGCACCTGCCTTTGCACTACAAAAAAAAGGCACATCCGTGACATTTTGGGCCGAACGAAAATCTTTTCTATCATACTTATGACACTTCTATGATGATAATTGTGATAAAACCCGGTATCATCATAGATGTGGTGGGGTCCTACTTCTATGACAAAAAATCATGACAAAAAATGGGCTTTTCGTCCTGGGCGGGCCGGAGACGCAGCTGCATGACATTCTTTGGGTCGTCCATGACGGAAAAAACCATGGTAGCAGCGAGAGCGAGGAAAATATCGGGGTGTTCCCGGTTAGGGTGGGTGGTCGGGGCCGAGCGATGCACGTTTCTCTCGTACACGCACGCATGTGGGTGCGAGGCGTTGGGCTCTAACTGAACCCGAGCGAGGCATTGGGCTCTAACTGAGCCCGAGCAATTGCATTGTAGGCTACGCGTTACTGAACCCGAGCGATCGATCGATAGCTGTTAACTGAACCCGATCGAGCGATTCCTTCGCTACTGCTACTAACGTAAGCCGATCGATGCTGCCTCTGGATGAACAGTGAGCATTGCTGGGGGGGTTTGGATGAACAGTTCCCGGTGGGGGTGGATGAGGACCCGGTGGTGTTGCCTCTGTATGAACAGGACCCCGATCGATCGAGCCGGTTGGGGCTGGATGAACAGGACCCCGTGGAGGGCAGGATGAACAGGACCACCCCGTGGAGGGCAGGATGAACAGTAGATGGTGGAGGGCTGGATGAACAGTAGCCCGTGGAGGGGTGGTTGAACAGGAGCCCGTGGAGAGGGCTGGTTGAACAGTAGCCGGTGGAGTAGCGCACGGTGGAGGCTGGATGAACAGGAGCCCGTGGATGAACAATCGCAGGTGGAGGCTGGAGGAGGTCGACGATGGATGAAAATTAGCCCGTGGAGGCTGGAGGGGGTCGACGGTGGAGATGAACAGTATCCTGTGGAGTCCCGTTTTGCGGTACGCCACACCCCTCCCGATGAACAGGACCCCCGTTTCGACCGTAGCGCTCCAACACAAGTCCGTTTCCTCCGTTTTGCGGTACGCCACACCCCTCCCGATGAACTGGACCCCCGTTTCAACCGTAGGAGGTCTGTTTCCTCCGTTTTGTGGTACGCCAGACCCCTCCCGATGAACAGGACCCCGTTTCGAACGTGGCCGGTCGAACACAAGGCTGTTTCCTCCGTTCTGCGGCACGCCAGGCCTCATTTCCATCGGCTGTTCCGTCCAAGCCCTCCCGGTGAACACGACGACGCATTCCGTTCCGACCCAGCCGGTTGGCTCCCCATGAACACGACGACGATGCTGTTTCTCCGTTCCCACTCAGCCATGTACACGAGCCCTGGCCGTATGTATGCGCGAGTAGGCGTTCGAGACCCCGCCCGTATGTACGCATGTGGCCGTATTTACTTTCTTGCACCCTGGCCGCTGTACGTACGTGTACATGCTACGTGCGTGCCTCTACATCGACCAGTATGTACGTACACGCTCGCGACCAGAATGACAACGCTACATACGCTTCGACCAGGTGGGTCCCGACTGTCAGGCACTTCCCTGCATGCGAAGATGTAGCTGGTGGGTCCCAGCAGTCAGGGGGGCGAATCATTTTTTTTGCCCAGACGCACTTCCTTGTGTGCGAAGATGTAGCTGGTGGGTCCCAGCAGTCAGGGGGAAACATTTTTTAGGAAATACGGTGGCCCGTCCGGTGGGTCCCCGCTGTCAGGTGGAGGAATTATTTTGCGCGTAATAAGGAGGCACTTCCTTGCTGCGGCCGTGGACCCAGCTGTCAGCCTCTCCACGTATAGTCCACGTCCGATGGAAGCCGTTCCTTGACCATGTTGACCACGCCACGCCGAGAGCACCAGGGCGGTGGACGACGGCGAGGCTTAGGAAGGGGACGACACGGAGCTGGGGAAGACGCGGCAGTGGATGCCCATGCGTAGAGGAGTACGAGGGTTCACTGGTTCGTTGCGGTGTGATGCTGCCGTCGCCGCAGAATAAAAGGGGGTGTGGGTGAGTAGAGGGATGGCCTGGCCAGCGGTGGGAATAGTAGGGGGTGAGGCCTCCGCGGCAGCACAGCTGGCCACGGGAGGCAGGAGCATGCGGCACGACCGGCGCTGCTTTGGGTGGCTGGAGCAACAAGACCAGAGGTTGAAGAAGCACTACGGCCGTTGGATGGACATCGTACGGTCACTGGAGTTAGAATCTTTCATATTGACTAAGTTGACAAAGCACTCCGTCCCCGTCAACTTAGTAGGCCCACAAGTCAGCCTCCCACCAAGGTGGGTCCCAACTAGCAGGGGGAGTATCCATTTTTTTGTGCGTAATAAGGAGGGACTTCCTTGCGTGCGAAGATATAGCTAGTGGGTCCGACCTATCAGCGATGGGAACTTTTTTGCGAAATACAGAGGCCCTTCCAGTGGGTCCCAGCTGTCAGGTGGAGGAATCATTATTTTGCGCGTAATAAGGAGGCATTTCCTTGCGTGCGGCCATGGACCCAACTGTCAGCCTCTCCACGCACAGTCTACTTCCGATGGTGTTGTTCGTTGGCCACGTTAACCACTCCGCGCCGAGCACATCCAAGGTGGTGGACGACGGCGAGGCCCCGGACAGCAACGAGCCGGAGATGGGAAGACGCAGGAGTAGAGTCGCAGACGGAGAGGTGTACGAGGGTTAACTGCTTCTGGTGCGGTGTGGTTCGACAGTCGGTGGAGAAGAACAGGAGGTGTGGAGGGGTGGAGGGATGGCCTGGCCAACGGTGGAGTAGCGCTTCACAGCGAAGCATGCTAAGCAGAGCCGCTAGCAGCAGGAGGCGGGAGCAGGTGGTCCCGGCGGCGCTGGAGGAAGAAGACGAAAGATTGAAGATGGATGTCGGTCGTTGGATGTAAATCCAATGGCTAACGATGTCAGAATCATTTGTTGACTAAGTTGACAACGACTTGCATTGGCTTCGGCCTATTGGCCCAAATTTCAGCCTCCAAAAACGTGGCACGTATCCAACCCATTTTTTCAGAATTTACAGTCTTTTTTTTTGTGGGGTAGAATTTACAGTCCATTTGATCTCTTTTTTTGAATTACAGTCCATTAGCTGGGCTGGGTGAACAAATAATGTAGCGTCCATGCAGCCCATTTATGTTTTTCCTAAAAAATTACAGGCCATTTGCAATTTCTCGAAATACACGATTTTGTTGGGCTGATTCTAATTATAATGTTGGGGTGGGCGCAGCAATGTTATCAAAAAATAAATAGGGGCTGAGCATTTTGTTATATATATATATATATATATATATTTAAGTAATAAGTGATTTATTATTACATTGGTCCTTAAATCTTACCAAGCTTTTGTACACAATCACCAGGATTTTCGTGGCCAAAAAAAATCCAGGATTTTATTGTTAAGAAATTATTTTTATAAGTTAACAAGATGTGGGATATTGTTTTCTCACATATGTAAGTATCTGTTAAATATATGATGAGAATAACAATAATATATAATAACATATAAAATAATTTAAATATATATAATATAGTTAGAAGGGAAACATAAGTTGGACCAGGCGTTCCTATTCTTATATAGAAAAATAGAACAGACCTCTGCGTTTTCTTAAAAAATACATAAATTGGGCTGCCGATGTTTCAGGAAAAATAAAACCTCGGATGGGAGGTCCATAGGCCAGTCGATACATGACGGCCATCAAGAAAATACAAACAGACTTATGGACCTCCCATCCAAGGTCGTGGGCTGTGCATGTAAAAAAAGAAAGCCTAGACGGGGCAGCCCAAAACCCAGCTGATACTTGCTGCCCCAGTGATAATAAATGATACCTGCCAGCTCCCCGGCTTCGTTGTGAATTTATCTCCTATAGTAACTACGTTGAAGCACCTAAAAAAATGTAACTATGTTGACAAACCCGTGGGCCCCAACGTCAGTATAGCATTAGGAGGAAGTATTTTTTCGATGCGGCACTTGCTTGCGTACGGCCATAGACCTTGTGGGTCCCGACTGTCCGCCTCTCCACGTACAGTCCTCTCCAGATTCCTCTCGTTTGTTCAGTATTTTCACAACGGCAGACAGGGGCGTTGCGGTGAGCGCACAAAGGCGCAGGAGGAGATCCGAAAACCTGAGGAAGTGCCTTATTAGTAACGAAACAACTGAACTAGCCCAGTGGCCGAGTGACACTACCCGACAGCTGTTCCGCCCGGGTTCGATTCCACCTGTGCAGAGAAAATATCTCCATTTTTTTTGCCTATGCCTTTATTGACATGTGGGTCCCAATTGTCATCTACGCACACCACGTCCTACACTTTCCAAAACTTCGTCCCTCGTTTTCTCTGTTTTTCGCACACTCGACATTGTGTGGGCATTTTGAAAATAGCATATCTTTTTGACTGTGCATCATATGAAGATGTGCTATGCATGAATGTTGATCAGCATGATGTTAACTGGCTGGTAGTTCCAGTTTTGACCATGAATAAAACTTCCAGCATGATGTTAACACTGTTTGAAAAGGCCGTGTTAATATAAATGCTCTGCCTCTGAAAGTTGCAGTTTCTTATCTGAAACTGAACTTGGAGTTTCTTATCTGAAACTGAAACTTGCAGTTTCTTCTCTGAGAATCACATTGTCTGCACTTTTATACTCCTATGAAGCTACATTTTTAAGTGCTAAAGATAGATCTCTAGAATTCATAAAATACTTCATATGCTCAATACTGCAAATCTGAAATTCAAAAGACGTTCATATCTGAAAGTACTCTCAAAATACAGAACACAAAACACAATTCACAACCTGCAAATACTAACAACCCTAAGCTCCTCCTGACAATTCACAGCCTGCCCGACTATTGGTCTGGGAGGGGGCAAATCCCTCCTATTCCTCGGCGGCAGACAGCCGCCCCGTGAGACGATGTGAACGGCGAGGGAGAGGATGGCGGGGAAGCGTCGTCGGGCCAACTGTTTTTGTCCTCTTGCAGTTGGGTTCGGTCGACGAAGACTCCACCGGCTCGCTCTGGCACGTCACCCTCACAAACGGCACCCTGTAGATGCTCGATCCTTCAATCTCTGGCGGATGCTCCATCTAGGATCGATACTCCCACCACCGCTCCCTCACGATCAGATTCAGTGAATCTGTTTGCTCCATGGCCCAGAGGAGCAGCTCTATGTACTCCCGCACGACTCCCTCCGGGAGTATCGCCGCCTTTTCGCTCTGTTGCAGATATTTGGCCATGGATGTCGCCGTTGCCGCTAGTTGGTCCTTGTTGTCAAACCAAGACTGTATCTCCAACATCCTAGCTAGCTTCACAGGGTCGCCGTCTGCGATCCTCACGTATCGGTTGTACTCCTCCATCGATCTACTTCTCCACAGCACCTTCACTCGCCGGGGGTGGTTTTTGAATGGAAGAGGAGAGGAGCAGCACTGGTTTTGGTTTAGAACGGGAGAGGAGCGACGCTGGTTTTGGATTGGAACAGGAGAGGAGGGGCGGTGGTTTTGAAATGGAAGAGGAGAGAAGCGGCGCTGGATTTAGATTGGAACAGGAGAGGAGTGGCAGTGGTTTAAGAGGAGAAGAGCGGAAGAATGGCGCTGGTCTTGGAAGTATTTTTTTTGTTTTGCGTATTTTGGGTCAAAGTTTGACCACGTGTTGTATTTGACAAGCAAAATGTGAATGCATGTCACCAAAAATTGTATCGTTTGGTTCGTATCTAAATGTACTTTCAAATTATATTATTTTTGCAATGTATAACATATATTTTATTTGCGAAAATCATGGTCAATCATGACCCAGAAAAAAGGGAGACTAGTTAATGTGGGGTCGCTTTCTTAATTGAAGGGTAAATTGATTTTGATTTTGATCCAGTCACAGCGCGCCGGCCCTCTCGTCCAATCCTAAATCGCTGCCACACGCTCCTCTCCCTCTTCTCCATTGCAAAACCACCTCCTCTCCTCTCCATCATCTCCATTCCAAAACCACCGTCTCGCCTCTCCCTCTTCTCCATTGCAAAACCACCTCCTCTCTCCTCGGACGAGGATCCCCTGACATAGCCCATCTTGCCATTGAGACACTGACACATGGGTCCCACCAAGCACGGGGCCCACCTGTCAGGGACCAAAAGGTAGGGGAACCTCTCCTCTCCATCATCTCCATTCCAAAATCACTGTCTCACCTCTCCCTCTTCTATATTGCAAGACCATCGTCTCTCCTCCCATCTTCCAAAGCTAGCACCGGACCACTCAGAAGGACATCTGTGGAGGGGATGCAGCAGCGAATCTGGCAGATTGCCGGCGGCGACCAGGAAAAGTTAGCCAGGTTGAAGGAGATCCTTACTTGGTTTGACAATGAGTGGGAGATTTTGAGGACGGTGAGGGCCATGTGGCAATGTATGCGAAAGAGCGAGATGACGGTGATGAGGGCGGCGATGTACTCCTCGGCGGCAGTCATGCTGCAGTCCTTCGAGTTCATCGAGTATCTCCTCTGGGCGATGGAGCAGACAGATTCACCCGAGGCGTAAGTCAGGTGGAGGTGGTGGGCGTACAGGTCGAAGGTCGAGCACCCAGAGGATAACAAATCGATCGAGTACGGTGTGCCATTCGTGAGGGTGCAGAGTCAGCCGGAGCCATAGGAGTATTCGTTCTCCCACCGCAAGAGGAGGCTGGATGGCGCGACGTCGCTTCCCCGCCGTTCTCCATGGTTCCCTCGACGCTCGCCTCGTTTCAACAGCGTCGGTAGTGTTTAAGGTAAGCTTCACACTAACCTAATCTTCCATCTGCTCATGCTTACAATCAGTGTGACAACTAATAAAAATCATGCTTACAATCAGTCTCCGAGTACTACGCCAATCACCCTAAAATAGCTCTAGACCTTTGGGTCAAAGTTGTGACACTGCGTACAAATAAAGAAAAATAGATTGGTGCTTCTTTCAGAAAAGAGAACACCCCTAGAAAACTGCCAATATAAGCTACTAGTATTTTTTTTAAGTCTCAGCTACTAGTATTTGGTTAGAGGATTTGCTGCCGAGAAAGATCCGTCCACAGTGAGCGCCACACATCCCACTGATGGTGGTGGATGCCAACGCTTAGATGGAGCAGGGTTGGTGTCGGTAATTTTTACTTGGCACCTTGCACTCTGCATATATGCCGGTTCCATCCGTACATTTGTGCAGTTCCACTAAAATGCAGCTGAATAACCCTGTTTTCACAGATAATGAAAAGGCGTGATTAGATTATAGTGGCACTAGTTGATGAAACATACACTAATAAACAGAAGAAAATATTACATCATACTGGAAATCGACCCAAGTCTCCTCGATACACCTTCTGCCAGTGATGAACATCGATGTACATCAGTAGTACAAGGAGGGGCCTTGAGACATTCAAATCTCTATTTTTGTGCAGATCAACTAAAATTAAGCACCCCAATTTGCAGAAACACTTAAACATTAACAATGGGACTAGTTGATGAAACATACATTAACAAAGAGAAGCACTTTCTTTATCTACATTGGAAATGAAATGATAAAGAGGACACTCGCTCTATTTTAACTGTATTATTACTTCATTTTATCAGTGACACTAGGGTCGAGCAGGTGGCAAACGAGGTGTACCGTGCATCGCAAGGATGAAGGCCGGGGGTGCTTAACTGGGATGCTGAAGCTGGCTCTTTCAGTCCCTATCTTCCCCCCGATGTTTTTGTGGTAGCATTTGGGTTGTAATCCAAACTTGGTAGAGTTGGTGCTGCGTCCCCCTACCTGCCTAGCTTATGTGGCGAACTTGTCTCCTGCTAGTACTCAGTCAGTTCTAGTAGTAGTTGCATAACTGCCCATTTACACTGAGATGTTGTCGGATAATGGTTCTCTATGGTTGGGTTTGTTTAATGAAATCAGAGAGAACCCCCTCTTTCGATATATAAAAAAAACAGTGGCACTAGCGGTGCCAAAACATTGCCTCAAGTTAATAGTGCCAGTAGATTAAGGTGCAAAATAATAACATTACTGCTTTATCATGGCAGTGCCAAAACAGTAGCACAAGAGCAGGATCAACATGCAGGATCTTTGGCAAACGGTCAGACCAAAAAGGAACATACATCATGATGGGAACCATATCTGCAGTCAACGCCATCGTAGAAGGGATGACACCAGTCACCAACATGTATGTTTCAATTCATGGGACCTTTTGGTGCAGTTCACCTAAAATGAAGCAATGTCCCATGAGCTAGCAGCTTCTTCTTCTTCTTTTTTTAAGAAAAGGGCTCCAGCCCCAGTTCCATTTCCATCAGAAAACGAAACCCACAAAGCTTATTTATTAGTTGCAATAAAATTGAGCAACATCAAGGTTGGTCGTGAAGCTCCTGGAGAGTAGGCGGACCAGGACAGTTGCATCTCTAACGAAAAGAAGCAACTTATCTTAATGGGAAATTTAGCAGGACATGAAAAAAATGCCATTGATTCATATTACTGGAGGCATTACATTGAAAACAACATTGGTTTAACGTGTCCTTACTTTTAACAGTGCGACTGCTACATTTTACCAGTGGCATTACATAAGATCGGCTCAGGGCAACAAACATCTGAAGAGGATATCTGGGTTTGGTCCCATTTTTGTTCGGTATATAGCCACCTTATACTGTGTGAGGCTAGCAAATCTAGTGCTGGACTTACTCTGTTGACTTGTCCCCCAGTCCCCACTTTCTTTCCTTTTTCAACCAATAGATCGGGTTTATATTGAGTTTGTACTGCGTTCCCTTTATTTCCCTATTAGACCTAGAGACCAGTTGGATAGCCAGTCTCTGCTACTTTTCGGCCCCATTATTTCCTCTTTCGACCAAGTCCTAGATTCAGGTAACAAATCTTCCCCCACCCCCACCCCCTTTCTTCCTTGTTTGAACCAAGTACTACTAGATTCGAGTGCATGAACTAGTTTTACCTCTTAACAGTAAAAAATTAGGTGGTTTTCGAACAGCCGATTGATCCTATCTACATGAGGGCGCCTGAGAAATAGTAAAAGATACAAATGCAGCGACGTCAGGAGCTCGGGAAGTAGAGCAAGGCCGGTTTCGAAGGAAGTTATACCTGAGGGTCGCGGGGATGTCGCTAGGTGGGCGGCGGGAGGCCGGATCTGCCCACAGTACGGCAGCGAGGAAGATGGGGTGGGAGGCCCTCACTCACCAGCGATGATTGGGAGAGAATGGCAAGGCACGCTGATCGGGATGCGCCGGCAGTGGGTAAGAGCCGTCGCCGAGGACAACCGTGTGAATGTTGCACCTTCTCACCTTCCCCGGCGGAGAGGATCCGGCTGGATCTGTGACCAGCGGTGAGTAGAGAGAGAGTGTGTGGGCACCGCTGTTGTGTTTAGATCTGGAGAGGACGAGACAGTGTGAATAGAGCAACACTAGCAAGCAAGCGCGGAGGCTCCTGCCTATATAGTGGAGTACTAGTTTTCTTTTGTCTACCGGCCGGAGCCGGCTTTACCTCGGCAATGACTGTCGAGAAGTCTTCATGCATGTGCCCCGGAGGCGCAGTTGTCGTCATTTGATCTGAAGCACCGGATTATAACATATAACACGAAAAAATGCCACATGACAAGAAATCATAACCTCACTGCCCAAAGGAGACAAGATGAATCCCGACGGACAAACTAGACGAGGATCAAAGCTCAAATTAAAGATAAACTCGTAGAAAAGGGGTCTGTCGATAGATGTCCTAATTAACATAGCCGTCTTGACCTAGATGGCAGCCGAGTAGTCTTCGTGCATGTGCCCCCAATGACTAGCCCAACTCAGTTGTCGCTGTTTAACCCTCGCAGTGATATGAAGCACATGACACCTAATTTTGCAAGATGACAAGAAACCTTTTTTTAGATTTCTCACCAGAACTACAGCCCTATACAACACAGCCTGCACGATATGTAGACGATAGCCAATCCAGGCGTGTCTGCTGGAGTCTGGTCACATACATGGACGAACTGATCTTCCATGTCTTGCAGGGATCGTCCATGTACCAAGGTGGAGTATGTGCTTCTATTAACTCAGCCGACTTGCGGGGCCGGGGAGTGTGCCTATGGTCGGTTCTCAATTGCGGTCCCACATGTGTGTTCAAATGCAATATGACGCGCGTTCCATTCGGAGAGCGGCGTGCCAGACCGACCGACCGTCTGGGGTGCGGCGCAAACGCGACGGGCATGCCGTATACTATGTACATGTGTACCGCCGTTTTCTTGAGGCTTTGCTCCGGCGCAATCCATGGATACAAAATTAGTATACTATACTATTTAAAATTCGAGGGCGGGGCTTTTCCCGCGTGGTAGGCGGGGCAGTTCTGCCTAGTCGGTTCGACAGAGACGCGAGAAGATGAGGGAGTAGGCTGCTGCAAACGTAGGGCTGTGTGATTTGACAGTGAGTTACTACTGGACAGGTGGGGCCCAGTGATTTGACTTGCCATTGTCATTTTAACTGTGGCGCTACGACCGGCTTGAGTCTCCCGATTCCTGACCACCTCCATATAGGTGCCTCTCCCGATGCTCCACCATGTAGAGGCTGGCTCTTGCTTGAGAGCCCACTCCTCCACTTTTTCCTTGCCTCTTTCCCCCACATATGCAAAAATGCCATGTAAAGCGGGCTTGTAGCCCACTATTGTACTTGATCCTACAGGTGCTAAGCCTGCCACATAGGCATAAAGTCTGATGTGGCAAGTTAATTAAGAAGAGAGAGACTAGTTTGGTGACCCCAGGAAGAAACGGTGCTAAGCGCGTGTACCTAGATGAAGCAAACTTAGCAATAAAAAACTAAGCACCTATGCATTGGGGACTTGAGTTGCTAAGCCATTTAATGCCCATAGCACCTCATCTAAGCACCATTTCATTGGAAGAGGTCACTCCTTGGCAAATGCAATAAATACCACGAAGAAAGAGATAGAGAGAAGTAAACAAAAAATACTCTTATAGCCAACCTTATAGCTAACCTTGTTCTATGAGTGACTAAGTGATGACTATGTATGACATGCCAACATCAGATAGCCTAACGCACCGTGCTAAATCTCCAAGGGCGCAACCGCGCGAGCGAGGCGACGGTCGTGGTAGGCGCGACCATGATACGGGCTGCTGGCAGCCCTTGGATCTGAGATCGAACAGTCGCATGCTAAGTTGCTGAAAATTTGTAGAATAACCCTCCAGGATAGGATATTCACCCATAGGTCTAGAATCACGCCATGCAACCGTTCGATCTCAGATCCAAGGGCTCTCAGAAGCCCGTATCATGGGAGAATGGAAAGCTTCGTATCACTTGTAATTTTCCCGACGCTTGACATGACATCGAAAGCCATTTAATTGGGCGTCGAGTAGACATGACATCTAATTGGGCCCCCATAGTACTGTGCATGAATCCATTTATCCACCAGGCAAGCCACTACCCTGCCATTCGCACGCGCCCCCCACTCGACATTTTTACAATCGATAAACCGCTCCTAGTCGTCTCGTTCTTTCACATTACGGCAGTTCCACTAATCCTAACCCTCCTCCCAAATCCATGGTGTCCCAAATCTCCATGATTGGCGGTGAGTACAAGGTTAGAACCATCACCGGTGATGAGTTCGACGTCATCTACACCCGTTCTTCCGCAACGGTGAAAGAATGCCTTGCTCGCTTCAAACGCATGTTCGAAAACTCAAATGATGAGTGGGTCGCTGGGCTAGATGTTGAGTACACCACAGTCCTGGGAAGCGAGAAGAAACTAAAGGAGGCAGAGAAGAAGAAGCCCGCCGTGATCCAGGTTTGCGTGCTTGACTTATGCTTGGTCTACCACATATGCCATGCCGATGTTGAGTGCGAGGAATTTAAGAAGTTCCTCAAGGGCAGCCGAGTCAAATTCGTTACTGTAGACTTTAGGAACGACAAGGAAATCCTGGGTCGGATAGGCCTCGTTGTAGGCGAACCCTTCGACCTCCAGAAGGAAGGGCTGGTGCCCTCCCTTGATCAGCCTTCAATGCTGACCCTGGCAGGAGCCATGGTTCATCCTTCGTACGGTAAACTAGAGAAACCTCCGTACACGTTTCATCGTCATGCATGGCAGTGGAATGTACTAGATATGGACCACATCCACTACGCTGCAATGGATGGCTACCTTTGTTTCAATATCTACAAGGGTTGGATGAAGAGCAAGAGCCAAGTGTGCGGTTCAAGCAAAGAAGTATCGCCCAAGAGGAAGAGGGACAATGACGAAGTCGAGGACGTGGACGAGGACTCCGAGTAAGGTGGCAGTGTCGTTGCTCATGGTGGTTCTAATGCAGTGTCTACCGGATTAGTTGCTTAGTTTTATTTCTGGTGTGCTTAGTTTTATTTGAGGGGTGTGTTGTGCTGAGCCCCCAGCAGAACTATGTTATGTTTCTTCTCGTTATATTTCGTACATTTCATCTTTTAGTTGGTATAGTACTACCACTCGTTTCTTGACATTATATACGTACAATATATATGGCCAACATCATATAGCCATCAGTTTAGTTGTCAAAGAATTTCAGGGTGCTTAGTTTTGTCAAAGAATTCCAGGGTGCTTAGTTTTATTTGAGGGGTGTGTTGTGCTAGACACCATTAACTTATCATTGTGAGAATCGGCTTATTTTTGTCATGTAACATGGTCAACGGGGTTTGACGTGAAAATAACAATGTCTAATGGCATTTCTGAGCAAACATCTAACTTAACGATGGCATTTTTTAGATATCTAATTGCATTTTTGAGCAGGCATCTCACGGATCGATGGCATTTTTTGAGTAGTTGTAACTTCTAATGGCAAAACTGAGTAGTGATACACAACTGGCATAAATAATAAGAACCCAAGAATTAAATAGGGCTAATTTCTTTATTTCTTTATTTCTGTATACCTTTGTGTGCGAAACAATATACGCTGCCTACCGCCAGATTTTCTTTACAGAGGCAACATAGAACTATATGAGTGCCCTGTTAAATTTTGGAATTATTCCGGGTTCGTTTGGCCTTTTTTATACATTAATTGAGTTTCTGGTCATCTAATGTGCATAATTCAAATTTGAACTACAAGCACATGCACCCGTGCACCAAAGTTGACTGAAAAATCGCATGTGTGTCCTCGGGTGAATTTCTAGGTCCCATGCAAGAAATGGGAATGAAATTCAAACATCTGGGCATCGTGGTTCGGCCGAGAACATTGAGAAGCTTGGTTTTAAAATTCTTGTAAATCCAAAACACGCCTGAAAATCATGAAACTTGGCATGGTGTCATGTCATGATACTACCATGCTGTGGTAAAAAATGCAGAATAGGAACAAGTTTTGGTATAAGTTCCTTGCAAACCGGAGCTTCTCTCAAGAAGGCTCGTGGTTCTGAGAGGGAACTTGTCACCTTTGTGTGCATAATTCAAATTTTAAATACAAGCACATGCTCCAGTGCACCAAGGCTGGTTGAAAAATCACATGTGTGTCCTCGGGTAAATTTCTAGGTCCCATGCCAGAAATGGGAATGAAATTCAAACATCTGGGCGTCATGGCTCGGCTGGAAACATTGAGAAACTTGGTTTTTTAATTCCTGTAAATCCAAAACACACATGAAAATCATGAAACTTGGCTTGGTGCCATGACATGGCACCAACATGTTGTGGTAATTTTGCTGTCCGATTTGCGAAGGCGCACACATTAACAGTCAACAAAGTCATTCTGGAACAAGTGCTGTCACGTTACAATCGGAAACACAAGTATTATTGAAAATGTGGGCGTTCTATTTACCATTTACGTGCCGCCACGCGTCCCCTTTTTTTATTAGCTAGGAGGCGCCGTGCAGGGTAGCTATTTGAGTACGGGAGGCGTGCGATCAGACCCCTGCGCGTGCTTATCGGGAGGAGAACCCTTTGACCTCCATCTGCCGTCCACCTCTCTCCCAAGGTACCATTAATGGCGCCCGAGCCTCTGTTTAATGGCGTGGCAATGTCTTACTCGACTGAGATTTAAGAGAGAGAAAAGAAAATCTGAAAAGAAAATTTTGCACGGATCTTGATGTAAGATCCGACGGACCTATATAGCATCTACTGCGACTTATAGCAAGACTGATGAATATATATAAGGAAGACGAGAGTGGATAATAATTGTCTTACATAATTAGGTAGATAATTAAAAAGCCACATGCGCCTACGCCCGAAATACACAAGAGCAAAAGAAGAAGGAAGACGCATACAACGATCTGGCTCGCTGATCTCTACTTTCTTTATGCGCTGCAGGTCGCGGAGACTAGTTCTCGCGGCGGGCGATGATCTCTTTCATCAGTTTCATGTCCTTAATACGCTGCTTGGCAGCATCCATGGATTCCTCCACCAGCCTGTTGTGCTCGATGCGGAGCATGTCATTCTCGTCCATAAGTTTCTTGATGATGACGCCCATCCTCTGCAACACAGCAGCGGTCTCCTCCTCCTGCTTCGCCCTTCCGGCGATCTTTGCCCTCAGCAGGTCGCGCTCGCCCCGGAGCTTTGCATTGCCCTCTCCGAGTTGCCGGATGACGCCGGTAGCCTTGTCCCGCATCCTCGCCCAGCCGGAGATCTGATCCATCTGGCTATGGACTATCGCATGCATGCGCCTGTAAGAGTCCTCGCCTGCCCGCGAGAAATTTTCCCAGGTCGCCGCGGCGCGGCAGGACCTCCCTGCTGCTTCGGCAGCGCAGCGGGACATCTCTGCTGCTTCCGCGGCGTGGCCGGACCAGTCTGCTACATCGACGGCGCGGCGGGACCTCCGTGCTGCTTCGGCAGCGTGGCGGGACCTCTATGCTGCTACTGCTGCGCGGCTAGACATGTCGGCTGGTTTCACGACGAGGCGGGACATCTCTCGTGCTTCCTCTTCCATGCTCACCTCTCCCTGGTGGAAATCTCTCGACCCAGAACTCACGCTGGCTATGGCTTGATTGTTTCTTGTGGATGAGGAGTTGAGGAGGAATGTGCAGTCATCTTCATAGAAGTATTTATAACCGAGTACTACTAATATGCTCCTAAGTGGGAAACCGTTTAGGTTGTGATCGGTGTGAACAGGTTTGCAATTAAATATAGCGTGGTAGTAGTAGTAATTTGGAATGTGACGAGACGCGCTGAAGATTTATTGATGGTTCTAGTTTTGAAGTGCGGCACTATTCCCGGATGGCGTAACGTCGGCACGTTTTCTCGGCCGTGGTGTAGCATATGCCATGGTACTACTAGTTCTTTTTCTACTGCTATGTACGTACAAAAACTGGCACCGTCGGATACATATCTTACGCTTGGCGTTCGACAGGAATAGCCTCGTGGCGAGCTATAGACTAGTCTTTTTTTCAGACGCATTACACCTATCTCTAGGGACTTCTCGCACGCACCATCACTGCTCCCTAGGCCGATGCCACCCACATACAGTTGTACTCTAAGAAGAGGTGCACGCACGCACTCGTCCTCTCTCACACACGCATCTGTAGCTACGAATTGTAGTGTTCTCAACCATCCGATTGGCTCTATCATAGGTTTCACATTGCTCCTTGGCCTTGAGATTGAGATGTTTTAAACGCGGAGGCTAAGATGGAGGCGCGAGGTTTTGGTTAATGTGCGGGCCGCACACGGCACCAACACGACACGAGCTTCGTCTGCCTGGTGCGCATGTAGTCGGGTGAGTTGTCCAAGTATAGACACGAGCTTCGTCTGCCTGGTGCGCATGTAATCGGGTGAGTGGTATTTATTCATAATTTGGTTGCCAAATCTCATGCGTGGAATGCACGCGTACCTTACTAGTCTAAATGGTGTCTCTGTGTGTGTGTGTTGTGCGTGTTAAACACATTGTACGTAGTATATCATACTAGTCTAAATTGTCTTTTTTTGGTACACGTTAAGCTTGTTCTCCCGAAATTTCAAGCCGCGCCTTGTTATGCCGAAATTTCAAGCTAGCGTCTCTGTCTATCGTGCTACGAAACTCCCGCCTCTTCAACCCGCGCCTTGTTAGCCCGAAATATTTAAGATATATCTTTGTCTCGCTGTGCTCCGATAACTCCCTCCATCTCAACCCACGCCTTGCTATTCCAATACTACAACGCGCGCGAAAACTCCCACCTCCTGTGAAATCCCGACACGCGAAACGCCCGTGATACCCCTGAACCGAAAGAACCGCCTCAAATTGGTGGGGGTACTTTCGTAACTTACCCCACCTTTCGGACAAGCGCGTCCCTAAGCCATGGTTCACCACTCCCATCCCATCCTCCCACCCATTCGTACACCGAGGCTGGCAAAACCCCTGAAGCCCCACACCCTCCTCCGCCCGCCACCCAGCCGGAGCCTCTTCCCCGACGACGTCGTCCACAACAACACCTCGACATCCCTCATCCACCGTACCGGATGAGGATCCGTCGTCGATCTGGTCGTCCTGCCGGTTCAGCCACCCTGTCCTCCACCTCCAAGGAGCTGCCCCAACATTCCCCTCGTCTTTCGCGCCACCTCCATTCCCACACCGTCGTCTTCACCTGCACCACCGGAAGAGCATCATCATCATCGTTTCCTCGGATGAAGCTGCGGCCTAATCGGCGCCACCAAAAAGGTTGTACACTAATCGCCGCATTTTCTTCTTGATTCGATCTCACGGTGCTGCCGACGCTCGGTCCCGAGCCGACACGGCGCAGATCCATCCACGCCGGCGTTGTCGGCCACTTCCTCCATGGTGTCGCTCCCTCGGCGGCGACGTCCACATCGGTAGGAGATGCTGCTGCTTTAGCTCTCGCTCCCGCTGCTGCTGTGCTCTTGCTCTCGGTCCCCTGCCTGGTCTGCTCTTGCTCTTGCTCGTGCTGCTGCTCTCGCTCTTGCTCTTGCTCGCGCTGCTGCTCTCACTCTTGCTCTTGCTTGCGATGCTGCTCCGATTTAGCTACACTTCAGTCGACTGAATCGACTTTTGGGTCAGTCGATTTTCAGGGGGTGGGGGGCTTGCCGGAGTTAAGGAAGAACCAGCCGTAGCGGGGAGGAGGGCTCGCCGGAGAGGTACCCCACTACCTATCTTAGGGTTCAGGGTGGGGGCAGTGGTCGCCGGCGGTGGTGGGGCGGTGGCGTGGGGATCGCTGGAGAAAAAGCTCGGCACGAGGGGGCCGACAGGGATTGCCGGGGCGGCAGCGGACCGGTGGTGGGGAGTGTTTTCGGGGCGGGCGAGGCGGCGCACCACCGGCCGTAGGCGGCGGGGGCGGCTGTTTGGCCAGTGGTGGCTGGCGGCTTAGGGGGTGGAGGTTGAAGATGAACTGCAGGCCCTTGATTTCGTATCCAACGGCTACAAAATCGACTGACCAGAGATGAAAAAGTCAGTCGACTGACTTGTAGCCTCACCTCTAGTGCGTTCAGTTTCGACAGCAAAATTCAGTTTCGACAGTTAAGTTCAGTTTCGATAGCAAAATTCAGTTTCGACAGTTAAGTTCAGTTTCGACAGTTAAATTCAGTTTTGACAGTTAAGTTCAGAGATGAGCGGCTGATGTATACACCTAGAACTTTGTGGTTATGTATTTTACGTCATCTATTGGAGATGCTATTAGAATTCCACTCAGGTTAACGTTGTCTCTCTTGTCCTGCTTCAGCCTCGGCGTCGCACAACTCACCGGAGCTGCTCCAACGACAAAACCCTCCATCACAGCGGAGCAGTACCTCGGGCTCCATCTCCAGATGCCTGATATCTTCTTCCCCTCCTCCGACAGCCAAGTCAGCCGGAGCATCCTCACCGGCCAACCCAATCACGCTGAGATCGACATGGCTTCGCCAAAGAGGTTGTACACTTCTTGTGGTTTGACTTATTCTCAACATGCTTCTTTGCATCCTGTGATATTCCAATTCTTGTGAACCAAACACCCAGATTGGCAGAAATCCCGTGTTTTTAAATTCTCTGTTTTGCACGTGCACTCCTATCATATTCCTGTCTATTTCCTATTCCTGCATTGTTAGAATCCTCAAATTCAAACAATCCCTTACACAATTACTTCTGTTACAGATATGTGTCAAAGAAAACCTTGTGTGGTTTGTCCTGCTCCTGTGGTGCTGTGTTCCACCCAGCTCAGCTGCTCCAACGACGGAAGGGTTCACCACAGCAGGGATCCACTCTCCAGACTGTCTTTCGCTGCCTCAGATCTTCTTCCCCGCCGCCGGCAACCACGACAACTGCATTACCATCATCAACTGAGCAGATGACCTTGAGGACTACACGGGTCCACAAGAGAGGTCACACTCTTCCGTGTCTGCTTACATTATGCATCGCTTAATATGATGACATGCTACTTTATCGTCGTGTTCACCTATTAGACTCCGACTCAGGTCCAAACTTATGCTGAAACTTGAGTTTTTAAATGGTTGTGGGGTACATATTGGGGCAGCAATCAGTACTATTTGTCTACTATCTGGTTAATCTCGGGTGTCTACTATCTGTATTTTTTAACTAAAGCTATTATCTGCCTGCTATCATTTGTTTTGAGTCTATCCATAGTTTTCTACCATCACTCTGGATTTGTGCATGCACTCCTTACATAATCTCACTATGTTTTATTCCTATGCATGTCAGTTATTGTACATAATGGAACTGAACATGTAGAGCAAAAGAGACGAGCCTTGTGTGGCCATAAAATTTCATGCAGATGTCGCTCCATGGTGGGCGCAAAGGCAGCCCCCCTCCACCCATTTCGGATCGTAATCAAGAGGAAGATAAATGTTCTGAGGGGGATTCAGAAGCAGAAGATGTAACAACCCCAAAATTGGGTTATCAATTTTTGTGCTGTTATTCCTTCCTGGCACTCATTTTCAAAATTTTCTCCGGAGTTTGCTGGATGACTCTGAGAAATTTTGTCATTTCCAACCTTTCAAAACCTTGGTCATGTCTTTGTCAGTGGGCAAGACCTCTTTTGCATCATCTCAAATCCTCTCAAACCCTAATTCCAAATTTTTGGAATTTGAATGTGGCCTCTGTGATTACAAAGGAGCCATCATTTTCCTTGATCTGTTGGTCATCCCATCTGTTCCCAGAGACCCTCCTATCCTTCTAATCCTTGGATATGCAAAAATATTGCTATGTCTTATGCAATATTTTTGAATTATGATTTATTCCTTTTCTTGCCTTTCTGAGGAATAAAATCCAAAGGCATAGCTAGCCATCTCCTAAATTCATGTGAATTTGTGGAGTTGATATTTATGCCTAATCCAAGCTCTGGCAAATATATTGGCCATAATTAAATAAGGAAAATTGTCTTTTCCTATTTTAAGCCAATATTGCATTCCTGCCATTTTCCAAAGGAGCTACCATTTTTATAGCAAGGAAAATTCTCAAATAATTTATGGAGTTTGTAATTGCTATATCTTCACCATTTCCTCATGCTCCAAAGATCATAATTTGAGCACATGATCCAATGCAAGTTTCTGCCCTCTCTGAAATTTTTGCAAAGGAAGTGCTTTATTCCTAATTCCAATTGACCTGCAATTTGGCAGGGTGATTAACCTTGATAAATCACCCATGGATACCAAAGATGAGCTCAATCCATTTATCCTAGCTCCCTGTGCAATTTTTCCAAAGTTTCTGACCAGATGGCATGCTTGTGAAGGAAGTACCTTCATAGAGTTTTCAAATGGGATGAAACTTTTCCATCTTCTCAAGTATCTCAAATCATTAGCCTCCACCTAAATTAAGTTCATTCCATTGAACTATGTGAGTACAGGAGCAATTCCTTGATTCTGTCCACATTTTCAGTTTGTGAAGCAAGTATATTTTATCTTGCTCCATTATGGCTGAAAATATTCCTAAGCCTTCTCCTATCCATATAACCCATCTCCAACAAAGTTTGGCTCATTTCATGTAGCCAATATTTTTCTGGATTTTTCTAAAGTTTCTGGTCAGATGTGATGCTTGTGAAACAAGTACCAATTTGGAAACTCCATTTGGTATGATCTTTTTGCAGCATCTACATTTGATAAAATGATGGAGATTTGCCAAGTTTCAGCCCTATCCAACTCTCCTAGTGAGTGTTTCTTCCTCATTTGTTTTCTGGGCCATATTTCCTAGTTGCACTGCAGCTATGTGAAATACTTGCCCAAATTCCTTCCAACTTCCCAGGACCGTAGTCTTTGCTTCCCTAAACCTCCCAGACAACCAGCTTAGCTCTTAACCTCTCTGGTTTGATCACCAAGATGTGGCCAAGTTTGCAACAACAAACTTGTCGAACTTGGTTCCCTCTGCTTTCTACACCTTTGCTCGTGCCATTGCCTCAGTCTTGATGAGATTTGGAAGGACTACGCTGTAGACATCATGTCGGTGGTGACCACAGAGCTATGCAGGCCAAATCGGTGGTCTCGCCATTGTTGGCCACAATGGCGCAGCTCCGGCTGGCTCTGCCTCGTCCAAACTTGTCAACCAGCTCAGCATCATCGTTGCCGTGCGTCTTGACCCGTTTCCCCCTTCGTTTGCTTCCTCGTCGAGCCGTCGCCGTCGCCGAACATAGTGAGCTCCCGTGTGCGCCGTCGTTTCCTCGCTCCTGTCCGTTTCCTCCTCTTGTCCCCGAGCTCAGCTCGACTCCGTGCGTCATCCGCATCCCCCTCGTCACCTTCCGGTTGCTTCCCGTGAACCTTGGCCGCGCATGGCCATCGCCGGCGCACGGACACGTCGCCTGCCGCGTGTCACCTCGTCCCCTCCCCCTCGAGCCTTCCCCGCGTCTATTTAAGCCCGTCCCAAGCTCACTCGAAGCCCTCAAGCCTCCCCGAGCAACCCACCCGTCCCTGGAGTCGCTCTCCGATCCCCACCGTCGCCATGGCCGCCGCCTCGGCTCCTCTGGAGTCTGGCCTCGCCGAGCCTTCCCCCTCCGTTCCTCCACCACCAGCGCGTCCCCTGGAGTGCGGCGACCGCCCTCGGCCTCTCCCCCATCCATTTCCCCCTCTGGAGCCCCCTAATCGCTAGATGCCGCCGCCGCGGAGCCCTCTTCTCCAATGGCCGTCGCGGCTGTGGTCCTCCCCGGCGTTCGTTTCCCCTCGGGATGGACGCGGCGTCCCTCCCCGAGTCCTCCACCGTCTTCGCCCTGGTGAGAGGTGGCCGGAGCCGGCCGGTCCGTCGCCGGCGACACGCCTGGACCTGCCTCTGCTCTGTGCCGCGTCAGGAGGAGAGGAAGAAGGAGATGGGAGGAGAGAGAGAGGTGCGCGGGCCCCGCAAGTCAGCCTCTCAGGAGGCGGCCCCGCGTTGACCCCGCCCCGCTGATGTGGATAAGTGGAGGCGTATTCCGTGAAATACGTCTCCCACACAGGAAAGCGTGTGTTTCCTCTTCTTCGGGCCAGAATGCGCTTTTCCCTCTGGAAAGCGTATTTCTGAGAAAGGCGCGTTCAGTTTTTCCTCCAGGGGCCTATTTGCTGAAAAAAATTCACCGATAGGTCCCTGAACTTCAACTCTGCATATCTCGACAACCGTAACTCCGATTGAGGGGAAACCAACGCTCACGTCTTTGTCTCGTCGAACTCTTTCCGTTGGTATCATTTTCACTATGTTTTCACACAGTGAAAATGACCACTTTCCCATTGCACGTAAACAGCCCCCTCCGAGAGAGAACTGTTTCCGGCAAATCTTTCCGCGACCGTTCCGCACTTTTTCCCGGAGTATTCCTCGACCCCAGGCAAGCCAACCTCTTATCATGAGCCCCGAACTTGCATGTTGACTTTGCTTGCACCTTGTGTGTGTGTTTAGTTGCAGTAGTTTCTTGTTTGTTCCGTCTGCTGTTATTTCATTCGCGCTATATGATTTTGTTATCTGTCTTGCATGCTTAAGTTTTCATGAAATAAGTTGACATGATAGTTTGCTGTTGTTACTGATAATATCATGCCTCTGTTTAGTTTCATGTTAGTAGTATCGTTGTTATGATAATTTTGTTGCATTGATAAGTTTGCTAGTACTTGGTATTGCCCTGTTTCGCATGCTATCATTGTTTATTTGAAATGCTTGCTTTTTTGTTACTGCATCGGTATGTTGCATGTTAGTTGTTGCATTCATTTTAATAATGCTCGCATAATGATCGATGATGGAGAGGTTAATAATATGACTTAATAACAAACCTCCTCCATCATCACTGGGATGTCATAGTGCCACGAAATCGGGCTTTTTCCAGTACAGCCACATTTGCCTTGGAATGGGATGGCCCTAACAGGTCTATTGTCATGCCTCTCGCCGGTGCCTCCAACGCAGGGAAGGTTATGGGCACGCGCTACCCTGATCGGGTAGGCGGACATGAACCTTGTGAGCCCGAGTTGTTTGCGCGCTTTGTCCCCATTTCGGACCGTTCTTGCCACGACAGTGGCCGTAAGACCTTTGGTAGGCATGGGCCACCCAGGACTGAACCCAAAAGGGGTGTTGGTCGGAGTGGCCGGGAGAGTGTCATGGCAATAGATCGGTTTTGTCGAAACGCCGTTGGTCCACCCGAATGGGAGTGCGAGGCCATGGGTTTCGTGGTGTGGGTACAGTGCGCTACCTCTGCAGAGTGTGTGTGTTAAATCTATCGATAGCCGCGTCCTCGGTCATGGGCACAAGTTCATAGTAGGTCACACTATCAGGTCTCGGTAGAAATGGAGGATAAACCTAATATAACTAAGTTGATGAATAATGTGAAATAATGTGATGACTTGGACTGTGAGACAATCATGAGTAATCACGATGATGAGTTGGTATGATCACGAGACAAGGTCTCGGTGAGTGTTGAACCAAGTGTGGTTCCGTTGGTGATCCATGCATGATCATCGCCTGGTTGCGAGGCAACCCACTGGTAAGAGAGTCCGAGAGACTTGGTGCACATCTTGTTTGCATTGCATGAGTAGTAAGTTGTCATTTGCATTTAAAGAACTATGGTAGAATAGTAGATGGTTGCATAAGTTAACATGTTATGTTTGCATCGGATATGGCTGGTAGTTTATTTTCAGCATAGTTTCATGATGCCATGCCATGCTTTGACTAAATTTATGCCATGTTTTGGTATGCCATGTTTTGGTATGTTATGTTTTGCGGTAGCCATGTTAGAAGTAAGTTTGATATGCCATTGCCATGCTTAGTTTCTGCTATGAGGTAGGTTGTTTCATACGCTTGGTTCTTGCTTTGTCATCTGTTTGTTTGGACGCTATGTATTTGGTTGTCTTGCAAGTACATTCAATGTACTGACCTGGCGTGTCATGCCAGTCTGGTAGGTCGTGCCCAAAATTGTTCGCTTGATCCGTCTTGCTAGGCCGTAATCTTGCCAGTCCTGTGAGTTGTGGAGCCCAGCCTAGATGAGACGCTGCCAAACCAAGACTTCCGCCGCCATTTAAGAGACTTCCGCTGCCATCCGTATAGCCTTAGGGCTATGCCAGATAATTGTATTCATCAATGATGTAATCATCTACACATATATTTGATGAATATTATTGTACCTGGAATGCTGTATCATGGACCTGTCGTGCGTCAGGTGTTATCCTGGGCTGACGTGCGAAGGCCCCCTGCTCCATGCGGATCGGGGTGCCACAGGACATGGTATCAGAGCAGCCAGGCTGGCATAGGTTATCCTAGCATTAGATCACCGCTACCATTAAACCGTAATGCCCCTAAGGGATTTGACCCATCCCTGGCATCCGGCATGGCCACTGTTAATCAACAGGTGGCGCAGTCGGGACCGACACGTCCTCACCCCGCTGTCCCCGCCTAGTTATCCGTGGATTGAATAGCAACCCTATCTTTTCTAGTCGGCCGCACCGCTTTCCCTTCACCATTAAGGGAAAGGGGCCACACCATGCGGGCATGTCCCGCATAGCTGCCTATGAAATCCCCTTTCCGCTTGCCGTATCGCTCACCCCTCAGTCAACCATGTCCCTGCAGAAAAGCCTAGCTAGTAACACTCCAGCCATGGCTAGCACCTTCAAAGCTCCCAAGTTTCACAGTCACACCTTTGCCGTCAACCACCCTGGCTTTCCACCCCTTCTTACCGAGATGCTCACCAAAGCCTTTGGCTGTAAGGCTATCCCCGATTACCTGGTGTTCCAATCGGCACCCGTCCCTCACCTTCATCGCTTTGATGCAAGAGTGCACATCAGCCTAGGTCCCGCAATAGATGGCCAGCCGTTGGTTTTTCAGGGTAGAGCCATGCCTACCACTGATTTAGCCATTCAGGCCACTGCTGTGGAGGCCATCCTACACCTCCGAACCAAGTTCCCGCATGTGGCAACGAGGCGGGAGTTCTGCTTTTTCCCCATTGTGGCAGAAGTAGGAATGCAGCCTTCTCCCACTATCCAAGGAGATGACCTTGCAATCGCTCGCCTGGTGCAATATATCACTGCCCAGGGGATGATGATTTCCAAGATGCTTGCCGAGTTTAGAACCCTGGACAACGATGCGGTATGAGTTGTCAAGGAAGCTTATCGTGAGGCTAGTAAATTCGCATCCCAAGCCGTTCACCCCATGCCATCTGAACTAGTGCTACCCTCTCAGCCTGTGTTGTGGCCTAGACCCAACATCATCACCCTCGACGAGGCTCTTTTACGGATCCACCAGCAGCATTTGCTTGGATCAATTTCAGCCACACCACCAGTAGTCGAACCCCAACCCATAGTGCTGTCAGACGATGAAGATGGAGATTGGCTCAGTCTTCGTCCTCCAGGAGAGCCCCAACAAGGCCAGTCCTCTGCATGACCTCAGTCACGCAGTGGGATGATTCTGCGAGTAGGTCAGTCAGCCTGTTCATCCTCGATATGAGGATAGAACTTTGTATCCCGAAGTGAGTAGTTTCGTTTAGCGCGTAGAGCGTTCGTGCTTTGTTGTATGCTAGTACTGTTGTAATCCGTCTGCTGTGTTCTATGTTTGTTTTCGTGCTTTTGTTTTCATGCTTGTTTTTGTTTGTCTCTCCGTCAAATAGAGATGTTTGACAGGGTTGGCAATGTGTGCTTACAAGATTTTAATCAGTACGACACATACACTAAAAACAACATGGCTCGTCCCGAGTCTTTAATAAAATACGCGCTGGTGTAGGTATATGTATGCCAGGATTACATATACCCGCTAGCATTAAAACACCTTAGAATGAATTGTCTGCTGTGTTTTGCATTGCATGTTTGTTGCATTGGTTTGTTTGTTAGTTTAGACTGCATTGCATACTGCATGCACACCCGGTTCACCCACGAGTACATTCGGGCAGTACTCGGGGGAATGCAAAGTCACACATCCCTCTCTATCTGTGCACACCCCGTGTGTCAGATTTTCCAAACCCAGAGCCTCGCAGAGGCATTTTCGTCTGGCCATTTCTCGTCCCTAATTCTTTTTCGTCAGCTCCAATTTCGTTTCCGGAGAAATGCTGCCAGCTTTATTTCACTCAATCCAGTACACCTACCCCGATACAGATTTCAACTCGGATTCTACCTCGACACCTACTTTTTCGTGGAGCAATCCGCAAAATTTTCCCTCGTACACCAGTGTGTTTCCTGAGCTAGCGCCGCCACCTCACCTGCATCTGGACCCCACCACCCACACCGTCACTGCCTAGCGTGGCGCAGCCGAGTCGCAACCACCACTCCACTGCAGCACGCGATTACTTCGCCGGCGCAAAGCGACGGAGGATCAAGCGTGGCGAAGGACCACGCAGTGCACCGTCTTCTCCCGCATCTCGAGCCATCGCACCTAGCCGCGCGTTTTCTCGAACCAGATCATTCCTGATGAGGATCAGCAGGAGAAACCACTGCTCATTGGGGTGCACCCAGCATTTTTTTCGGGAGTCTGATCTCGAGTGCCCCTAGCTGTGGAGGTAACCCTGTTTTGCTCATATCTCTCTCTGTGTGTACCAACTATCGGTACCCCAACTCATTCAAATCTGACCAAAGGGTTAACATTAACCCAGAGGTTTTCCCTGGAGTGATTATCTTTGCAATTGTGCTGTAACCCTAGGAATCTCGAGGACGAGATTCTTTTTAAGGGGGAAGGTTTGTAACAGCCCCAAAATTGGGTTATCAATTTTTGTGCTGTTATTCCTTCCTGGCACTCATTTTCAAAATTTTCTTCGGAGTTTGCTGGATGACTCTGAGAAATTTTGTCATTTTCAACCTTTCAAAACCTTGCTCATGTCTTTGTTAGTGGGCAAGACCTCTTTTGCATCATCTCAAATCCTCTCAAACCCTAATTCCAAATTTTTGGAATTTGAATGTGGCCTTTGTGATTACAAAGGAGCCATCATTTTCCTTGTCTGTTGGTCATCCCATCTGTTCCCAGAGACCCTCCTATCCTTCTAATCCTTGGATATGCAAAAATATTGCTAAGTCTTATGCAATATTTTTGAATTATGATTTATTCCTTTTCTTGCCTTTCTGAGGAAAAAATCCAAAGGCATAGCTAGCCATCTCCTAAATTCATGTGAATTGGTGGAGTTGATATTTATGCCTAATCCAAGCTCTGGCAAATATATTGGCCATAATTAAATTAGGAAAATTGTCTTTTCCTATTTTAAGCCAATATTGCATTCCTGCCATTTTCCAAAGGAGCTACCATTTTTATAGCAAGGAAAATTCTCAAATAATTTGTGGAGTTTGTAATTGCTATATCATCACCATTTCCATCCAAACCCATGCTCTAAAGATCATAATTTGAGCACATGATCCAATGCAAGTTTCTGCCCTCTCTGAAATTTTTGCAAAGGAAGTGCTTTATTCCTAATTCCAATTGAGCTGCAATTTGGCAGGGTGATTAACCTTGATAAATCACCCATGGATACCAAAGATGACCTCAATCCATTTATCCTAGCTCCCTATGCAGTTTTTTCAAAGTTTCTGACCAGATGACATGCTTGTGAAGGAAGTACCTTCATAGAGTTTCCAAATGGGATGAAACTTTTCCATCTTCTCAAGTATCTCAAATAATTAGCCTCCACCTAAATTCAGTTCATTCCATTGAACTATGTGAGCACAGGAGCAATTGCTTGATGCTGTCCACATTTTCAGTTTGTGAAGCAAGTATATTTTATCTTGCTCCATTATGGCTGAAAGTATTCCTAAGCCTTCTCCTATCCATATAACCCATCTCCAACAAAGTTTGGCTCATTTCATGTAGCCAATATTTTCCTGGATTTTTCTAAAGTTTCTGGTCAGATGTGATGCTTGTGAAACAAGTACCAATTTGGAAACTCCATTTGGTATGATATTTTTGCAGCATCTACATATGATAAAATGATGGAGATTTGCCAAGTTTCAGCCCTATCCAACTCTCCTAGTGAGTGTTTCTTCCTCATTTGTTTTCTGGGCCATATTTCCTAGTTGCACTGCAGCTATGTGAAATACTTTCCCAAATTCCTTCCAACTTCCCAGGACCGTAGTCTTTGCTTCCCTAAACCTCCCAGACAACCAGCTTAGCTCTTAACCTCTCTGGTTTGATCACCAAGATGTGGCCAGGTTTGCAACAGCAAACTTGTCGAGCTGGGTTCCCTCTGCTCTCTACACCTTTGCTCGTTCCATCGCCTCAGTCTTGATCAGCTTTGGAAGGACTACGTTTTAGACATCATTTGGCACCAAGTAGACGAACAGAGAGCGCGATGTCGGTGGTGACCACGGGACTATGCAGGCCAAATCGGTGGTCTCGCCACTGTTGGCCACACTGGCGCAGCTCCGGCTGGCTCTGGCTCGTCCAAGCTTGCCAACCAGCTCAGCCTCATCGTCGCCGTGCGTCTTGACCCGTTTCCCCCTTCATTTGCTTCCTCGTCGAGCCGTCGCCGTCGCCGAACACAGTGAGCTCCCGTGTGCGCCGTCGTTTCCTCGCTCCTGTCCGTTTCCTCCTCTTATCCCCGAGCTCAGCTCGACTCCGTGACCTCCTGCGCTTCGTCCGCATCCCCCTCGTCGCCTTCCCGTTGCTTCCCATGAACCTTGGCCGCGCATGGCCATCGCCGGCGGACGGACACGTCGCTTGCCGCGTGTCACCATGTCCCTTCCCCCTCGAGCTTTCCCCACGTCTATTTAAGCCCGTCCCGAGCTCACTCGCAGCCCTCAAGCCTCCTCGAGCAGCCCACCCGTCCCCGGAGTCGCTCTCCGATCCCCACCGTTGCCATGGCCGCCGCCTCAGCTCCTCTGGAGTCCGGCCTCACCGAGCCTCCCCCCTCTGTTCCTCCACCACCAGCGCGTCCCCTGGAGTGCGGCGACCGCCCTCGGCCTCTCGCCCATCCATTTCCCCCTCTGGAGCCCCCAAATCGCTAGATGCCGCCGCCGCGGAGCCCTCTGCTCTAATGGCCGTCACGGCTGTGGTCCTTCCCAGCGTTCGTTTCCCCTCGGGATGGACGCGGCATCCCTCCCCGAGTCCTCCGCCGTCTTCGCCCTGGTCAGAGGTGGCCGGAGCCGGCCGCTCCATCGCCGGCGACGCGCCTGGACCCGCCTCTGCTCTATGCCGCGTCGGGAGGAGAGGAAGAAGGAGATGGGAGGAGAGAGAGAGGTGCGCGGGCCCCGCAAGTCAGCCTCTCAGGAGGCGCCCCGTGTTGACCCCGCCCCGCTGACGTGGATAAGTGGAGGCGTATTCTGTGAAATACGTCTCCCCACACGAAAGTGTATTTCTCCTCTTCTTCGGGCCAGAATGCGCTTTCCCCTCTGGAAAGCGTATTTCTAAGAAAGGCGCGTTCAGTTTTTCCTCCAGGGGCCTATTTGCTGAAAAAATTTCACCGATAGGTACCTGAACTTCAACCCTACGTATCTCGACAACCGTAACTCTGATTAAGGTGAAACCAACGCTCACGTCTTTGTCTCGTTGAACTCTTTCCGTTGCTATCATTTTCATTATGTTTTCACACAGTGAAAATGACCACTTTGCCATTGCACGTAAACAGCCCCCTCCGAGAGAGAACTGTTTTCGGCAAATCTTTCCGCGATCGTTCCACACTTTTTCCCGGAGTATTCCTCGACCCCCAGGCAAGCCAAACTCTTATCATGAGCCCCGAACTTGCATGTTGACTTTGCTTGCACCTCGTGTGTGCGTTTAGTTGTAGTAGTTTCTTGTTTGTTCCGTCTGCTATTCTTTCATTCGCGCTATATGATTTTGTTATCTGTCTTGCATGCTTAAGTTTTCATGAAATAAGTTGACATTATAGTTTGCTGTTGTTACTGATAATATCATGCCTCTGTTAGTTTCATGTTAGTAGTATCGATGTTATGATAATTCTGTTGCATTGATAAGTTTGCTACTACTTGGTATTGCCCTGTTTCGCATACTATTATTGTTTATTTGAAATGCTTGCTGTTTTGTTACTGCATCGGTATGTTGCATGTTAGTTGTTACATTCATTTTAATAATGCTCGCATAATGATCGATGATGGAGAGGTCAATAATATGACTTAATAACAAACCTCCTCCGTCATCACTGGGATGTCATAGTGCCACCAAATCGGGCTTTTTCCAGTGCAGCCACATTTTCCTTGGAATGGGAAGGCCCTAACAGGTCTATTGTCATGCCTCTCGCCGGTGCCTCCAACGTAGGGAAGGTTACGGGCACGCGCTACCCTGATCAGGTAGGCGGACATGAACCTTGTGAGCCCGAGTTGTTTGCGCGCTTTGTCCCCATTTGGGACCGTTTTTGCCACGACGGTGGCCGTAAGACCTTTGGTAGGCATGGGCCACCCAGGACTGAACCCAAAAGGGTTGTTGGTCGGAGTGGCCGGGAGAGTGTCATGGCAATAGATCGGTTTTGTGGCAACGCCGTTGGTGCACCCGAATGGGAGTGCGAGGCCAGGGGTTTCGTGGTGTGGGTACAGTGCGCTACCTCTGCAGAGTGTGTGTGTGTTAAATCTATCGATAGGCGTGTCCTCGGTCATGGGCACAAGTTCGTAGTAGGTCACACTATCAGGTCTCGGTAGAAATGGAGGATAAACCTAATATAACTAAGTTGATGAATAATGTGAAATAATGTGATGACTTGGACTGTGAGACAGTCGTGAGTAATCATGATGATGAGTTGGTATGATCACGAGACAAGGTCTCGGTGAGTGTTGAACCAAGTGTGGCTCCGTTGGTGATCCGTGCATGATCATCGCCTGGTTGCGAGGCAACCCACTGGTAAGATAGTCCGAGAGACTCGGTGCACATCTTGTTTGCATTGCATGAGTAGTAAGTTGTTATTTGCATTTAAAGAACTATGGTAGAACAGTAGATGGCTGCATAAGTTAACATGTTATGTTTGCATCGGATATGACTGGTAGTTTATTTTCAGCATAGTTTCATGATGCCATGCCATGCTTTGACTGAATTTATGCCATGTTTTGGTATGCCATGTTTTGATATGTTATGTTTTGCGGTAGCCATGTTAGAAGTAAGTTTGATATGCCATTGCCATGCTTAGTTTCTGCTATGAGGTTGGTTGATTCATACGTTTGGTTCTTGCTTTGTCATCTGTTTGTTTGGACGCTATGTATTTGGTTGTCTTGCAAGTACATTCAATGTACTGACCTGGTGTGTGATGCCAGTTTTGTAGGTCATGCCCAAAATTGTTCGCTTGATCCGTTGTGCTAGGCCATAATCTTGCCAGTACTGTGAGTTGTGGAGCCCAGCCTAGATGAGACGCTGCCAAACCAAGACTTCTGCCGCCATTTAATAGACTTCCGCTGCCATCCGTATAGCCTTAGGGCTATGCCAGATAATTGTATTCATCAATGATGTAATCATATACACGTATATTTGATGAATATTATTGTACTTGGAATGCTGTATCACGGACCTGTCGTGCGTCAGGTGTTATCCTGGGCTGACGTGCGAAGGCCCCCTGCTCCATGCGGATCGGGGTGCCACAGAAGACCACTCCTATTTACCCCATGAGGTCTTCGCTCTAACTTGGCATGCTGATGTTGGTAATATCATGCATATGGTGCCTTGCATTGCTTACTGTATACATCAAAGATGTCATCTCCTTAGTTTAGACATGCTTTGTGTCAATGCCATCTGTTTACTTTCTATATCGTATATGTGAATCATGCAATGCCATCTTGTTTAGCCAGGCATCATATATGTGAATTTTGCAATGCCACCCTGGTTAGCCAGTCATCTTATATGTGAATTATATCATGACATCATTTTTTATTACGTGTTAAATTTGTCAACAATTTTAGTACATTCAATTACTCTTCCTGTGCATTAGCCATTCGACACGGTCATGGAAAAATCTGGAGTGGAAACAAGGTCTTCAGAGCAGACAATGCTATGTGACGAAGCGCATGTCTTGCTGGTTACAGATAGCTCCTCAGAGGAGGATTCAGAGACAGATGACCAGTCCTATTCCCCCCCGAGGTGCATGCTCTAACTTGGCAGGGTTATGATGCTCATATCGTGTGTATGGTATCTTGCATTGCTATGTCATTTGCTTAGTTTATACATGCTTTGTGTGAATGCCACCTGTTTAGTGTCTAATTACCATATATGTGAATTATGCAATGCCATATTGTTACAAGACATTATATATGTGAATTATGCAATGCTATCTTGTTGCAAGGCATTATATATGTGAATTATGCAATGCCATGCTGTTTAGCCAAGCGTCATATATGTGAATTATATCATGCCATCCTTTTTTTGTATTTCTCATTGCTTTTGTCGACAATGTTTGTATATTCAACTGCTCTTCCTGTGCATCAACCGTTTGAATTGGTGATGGAGAAATCTAGAGTGAAAACAAGGTCTTCAGAGCAGACAATGCTACCTGGTGAAGCAGATATCTTGCTGGTTACAGATAGCTCTTCAGAGGAGGATTCAGAGGCAGATGACCAGTCCTATTATCCCCCTGAGGTGTATGCTCAAACTTGGCAGGGTTATATTACTCATATCATGCATATGTTGTATTGCAATGCTTAGTTTTTACATCATATACACGATATTGAATGCCATCTCCTTAGTTGACACATCATACATGCGATTGCCCTCTGCTCACTTCCTTAGTATATAAATCATATATTTGAATTATATCATGCCATGATGTTTACATAGCTAGCATGTATCTGAATTATGGCATGCCAACCCATTTCTAAAGACATAATATAGTTGTATCATCTCATCCTGTTCACATAGTCATCATATTTTGAATTATGTCATTCTATCTGTGAATTATATCATGCCATCATGTTTCCATCGACGGCATGTTTGTGATTTATGGCATGCCAACCACTTTAATAGACACATCGTATAGTTATATCATGTCATCCTGTTTACATAGTCATCATATTTTGAAGTATGTCATTCTATCCTGTTTAGTTAGCCATCATACATGTGAAATTGTGTCATGCTATCCTGTTTAATTAGCCATCATATATGTGAAATTATGTCCTGCTATTCTGTTTGGTTAGACAACATAAATGTGAATTATTTCATGCCCTGTTTTCTTCCCTACTATCCATTGCACCTGTCTATCTTACAATGTCTGTACATTCAATTACTTTTCTTGTTTATCAGCCATTTCAATTGGAGGGGGTGATGGCAGTATCTGTGGGAGTAAAAACACGGTCTTCAGAAAAGATCGTGCTACCTGTCGATGGAGATAGAACCACAGTTGTACTTGCCCAAGAACCAGCCCCACCACACATAACACAGACTCACGCAGATTGTACCCCTACCCAGTTGGACAGAGAACCAACTACACTCCTTCTAACCCCAACCCCAGCAGATAGTAACCTAGTTCCCGTTGACACAGCACCGTCTCCACCATAGAGCACCCAAACACGAGCAGTTAGTAAGGCAACTGCAGTGCCCAAAGCACGAGGACCACCACTCCAAACCCCAAGTCAACGCTTAAAGCAGAAGAAGAATTGTTCTCAGGTCAGGTTTCGTAGCTATGGTTCATACTACTTTACTCTTGCATCACTGTATTTACTCATACCAACTAATTTCAAATTTGAAGGATGCAATTGAAACTCCAATGGCGCAACAGGTACGTTTTAAACCTGTTTCTTTCACGTGTTTGCTGTTGTAACTTGCTCTATGTTGATTTGAGTTTCAATTGAATAAACAGTTATATTCTCATGCCATGCACCTTACAAGTGTTGTTATTGCTGTGTAGTTTCCCACACTTATATCCTGTCTAAGCTGCTTTGTCTTAAACAGATATGATTCGAACTATATCTATCTTGATTTGGCAACATAAACTAGAATGATATAGACCATACAGTGACCATACTACATAGATATATGTTTGTTTCATGCTATTATCCTGTCCACCTTACTACTGAACTGGTTTACCGAAACAAGTTTCATATACTACATTGTAAACCTGTGATGTGTTTGTTTGTTTCTCTTTTAGAATGCAGATAAAATATTGGAGAAGAGTACCCCGTTATGCTATGGTACAGGAAGTAATACAGATAAGGTTCAAGATAGTGAGACATCCCTGTTGGTCTCCAAGAAAGCTGATAAAAACTATTGAAGACACTGAGACAACCCCAAAGTCCTGTCTTGATGTAGTGTTTGAGTTACTGGCTACTACTGCTGGCACCAACTCTTTGAACTCGCTGCCTGAATCAGTTCGGCTTCTTGAGTCTCAACTTCAAGTTGAAAGACATCGATCAGATGTTATGCGACAGGAAGCCGAAGGACTGAGGAAGTCCCTGCAGAATTCAGATGCATACTTTCTGGTGCAACAGCAAGTGCTGGAGGATTTAAGCGCCAAACAAGAGAAAGTTAATAAGCTTGCTAAGCATCTTGCCAGCATTATGGGTACCCATGATATTGTTTCTTGAGCTCTTCTGAAGTGGTTTCAGTTCTGGACTTGTTTTGCTGCGGCGTTTATATGCTGCTTTGTTCCCTATATTTGCACAGGTGGCGAACTTTGATGCCCAGTGGATGTAATATGTGTAATAGCCGTGATAGCCTAGCGTAAGTTGCTTGCCTATTTATTTCCTTATTGTCTTGTTTATTTGTTTTCTTGTAGTCAGTGCAGTTCTTTTTCCGCAGTTTGCTAGTGGCCGCAATAGCCTATTTTTTAAAACTAGGACACATTAACCATGGGCTACATATTTACGTAGTTAACATGGGCCTCCTACGGGCCGTAGAAACAATGGGCCTTCTAAGGGCCATAGAAACAATGGGCCTTCTATGGGGCGTAGAAACAATGGGCCTTATACGGGCCGTAGACATAATGGGCCTTCTACGGGCCGTATCATCAATGGGCCTTCTACGGGCCGTATGATCGGTTGGCCAAACATGGGCCAATAACAGACCACATTATGGCCGTAAATGGGCTAGAGTTGAAATAGTCCGTTCATGGGCCGACCATAACGGGCCATCGTTAATCGGCCGTATTTGATGAAGCTATGAAAATGGCCCAACGTATTAACGGGCCACAAACGGGCCGACTGTAACCACGGGCTGAATTTGGCCCACAAGCAGAAAATGACAGTAACGGGCCGAAAGTAAACGAATGCTGGAAATGCGCCCAAGAATAAATGGGCCCTGAGAAGGCCGAAAGATAACATGGGCTGGAAACGGCCCAACGGTATAATGGGCCGTTAATGTGTATAAAGTGATACACTATTCATTACGGGCCAGTTTTACCACGGGCCGTTAATGGGCCGAGGGTTACTAAGGGCCTCATATGGGCCGAAAGACGTCATGGGCCATACATGGGCCGGAAGTTAAAACGGGCTGGAATTATATTGGACGGCCCAGATGACGCTACTGGGCCTAATTCGGATAGGCCGTAAACGGGCCCTGGGTTAGCGGGTTGTAAATGGGCTATATGCGAACATGCCGTTAACAGGCTTGCCGTGGGCCGGCCCGCCACCTTTTGACCAAGTCAAACATGCCGGCCTTTTCACAGGAATGGGCCACTGTCGGGCTGTGCCATGTGTCGACGTATCATAGGCGCTTTGGGTCCTGTCGTGGAATTGTCACGGCAGATGTCCTAGGGTTAGGACTTAGTCGTGGAGCCATCGCAACTAGGAAGCTTGAAGGGGTTGTGCGGGACAAGGAACACGAGGGTTATACTGGTTCGGCCCCTTACGGTGAAGGTAACAGCCTACGTCCAGTTTGGGGTGATCTTGATTAGGGTTACGATCGCCGGGAGTTAAACAACTATGCCCCGGCTCTCGAAGAGATTGTTGTCGCCCTTAAACCGCTGCCGGGTCGCCCCTTTATATAAGGAGGTCGACGCCCAGCAGCCCTTAGAGTCCCGGCCGGCTCATAAGAGCGTCCAGCTCGGACTCTAAACAATACTTGCCTTACACTACAAGTTCTACTGTAATAATAATGATCATACTACGGGCCTTGAGCCATGTCCGGGTCTCAGCCCATCTCTGGCCCATTATCTTGAAACTTGGCTCCGGGCTTCTGGCAACGACCCTATGAGTAACCCGGCCCCTCCTAGCGGGTGACTCTAAGGTCTATATCCTCAACATTAGGCCCAGATTGATTTGAGCCGGCTCGTGTCAATCTTCAACTCTGCCGACAGAAAACATCTCCGGCTCATTCGTGTGAAGGCCATACCCCGGAGTGACGTCATCCTCTAGACTCCGGATAATCCGTCGTGATGTCATCCTCCATTAAGTCCTTTTTTACTCCGCCAGATCCGCAACGGATCTTCGCTTTTACTGTCTTTCCAAAAATCGAGGCGTCGTGAGGGGGAGATAACCACGCCGGGGTCTCCTTGAATCCCGCGCCCACTTATGACTCTGCCTTATAAATAGGCCGGCCCAACGCTCTCTTCTCACGCTCTCCTTCTTCCTCCTCGCGCTGTCGCTCCTCTGCCCGAGCTCCGCCACTGCCGCCGCCGTCGCGCCCCTGGTCTTCATCAACCCGGCCGCTGCATCACCCTGATTCGGACCAGATCCACGGCGGGAACTCCCGCACTTCTTCAGCTCCGGTAAGTTCTTACCACCCCGTAGAGTAGACCTGCAGTAGGGTTCCTTCAGCTTTTCGTGTTCGTCACCATTGCCCGCAAACTCGGTAGTCCTTGTTGCCACTGTAGTTGGTTGATCTTTAACCTTGCGTAGAACCACCGCGGTATATGTTTGAGACCCATTTCATCTGCAAGAAACCCTCTTTTTACTGCATAAGAACTGCGTTCAATCTCAAGAACTTCTCCTGCCTCTGTTTTTTAGGTCTAGAAAATTTTCTCTGCTCCGACCATTTTGATCCAAAAAAGTTACGGTAGTATGTGAAACCTGTTTTACCACACTTAGTAAAAACTGCAACCATTGAATCTCGGCGGCTCACATGTCCGGCTTAAAGAAAACACGCGCCGTAGAACTTTCCGGTTTAAAGGAGAACCATGCTCTGTAGACTCTTCCGGCTTAACTGTAGTAAACCATAGATGACCAACTTATTCTGAATGCTCCTACGGCTTAGATAACCCACCATATCTGAATATATATCATTAGTCCTCTTCATAAGCCGCCACCTTAGTTTGAACAATAGATCTCCGGCTTATAATTGACCCGGATACTTTTCTCTTTATTATAGACCACCAACCTTCACCATGCCTCCCAAGGCTCCCATCACTTGCAACTGGATGAGATCCAACGTCACTGACGAGACCCTGGCCAACTTTGTTAAGTCCGGATATCTTCCCAAGAAGGAAGTAATGTCCTACCGTGCCCCTGATCCGTCAGAAGAAAGACCACAGCCGAGGGACGGGGAGGTAGTGATCTTTGCGGACCATATGAGCCGGGGCTTCGCACCGCCCGGCTCAAAATTCTTCCGGGACGTGCTCAACTTCTTTGACCTTCGGCCTCAGGATATAGGACCCAATTCCATATCCAACATCTGCAACTTCCAAGTCTTTTGTGAAGTATATCTTGGAGAAGAGCCGAGTCTGCTGCTCTTCAGAGAGCTGTTTTATTTGAACCGCCAAAATGAGTGTGCCAACGGGCCAAGTCTAGAGTTAGGCGGCATCTCCATCCAGCGACGTAGGGACTGTCTGTTCCCTTACGCAGAGCCGCCGAGCCACCCTAAGGACTGGAATATGACTTGGTTCTACTGCCAAGATACATCCCCGACTGACGAAAACCCGCTGCCCGGCTTCCGCCCAACGCGCCTGGAGCCGACTCATCCACTATCCGACAAACTGACTGCCGCGGAACGCCAGCCCCTGCTTCCAACGATCAATAAGATCAAGGCCCTGCTAGGCAATGGTCTGAACGTAATTGATCTAGTCCGGGTCTGGATCTCATGGCGGGTGATCCCATTGAGCCGCCGCCCCGGCTTAATGTGTGAGTACACCGGGCGAAAGGATGACCCGCAGAGGCACAGTCGCAATGATCTTCCAGAAGACGTTGCTGAAGAAGAGACCAAGGCTCTGTTAAACGAGAGCCTGGCAGACTGTGGAAGGACCGGGCTAGCCCCGTTCTGCAAGACCAATCCAGCCCCAGCGGTAAGCCGCTGACTTTAACCTTTCAACCTCTTTTGTATGTCCCCTTGCTCTGAACCATTTTAAGAATTCATTACTGTATTTCTCAGGCTGATGATAAATTCTGGCGGGTCAAGTATGACCATGAGGCGGCCAAGAAGGCCAGGAAGGCGAAGAAAGCCGCCAAGAAAGCCGCCCCTCGCAAGAAGGGAAGCAGACCCACTGCTTCGGAGCTACTGCAATTAAGCGACAGCTCCGAGTCAGAGGTAACCCTTAAACCTTTAAACTCTTGCCATATTTGGTGTTTGTTGCCGTCCGCCTTATCAACATTTTGCTTATTGATAGGATGACACCGGCGCCAGTAACCCGGTGGTTGAAGAGGTAATGTCACTTTCCTCCGACTCGGAGCCTTTGCCACAGCTGAAAGTCCGAAGAGTAACCAGGAAAGTAGGCTTTTCACATCCATTAGCTCATCAAGACCCTCAATTTCTTTTGAAGCAGCAGGTTCACGAAAGCCGGCATCACACCCGGGCCCGCAAGGACACCGACCTCTCCGCCGGGTTACCCGACGCAACAAGGAAGCGTCGCACTGAGGTTTTTTCTCACCTGTACCCTTTTCATCCGTTGGCGGGTGTCATCCGTCAGCCACTCAACTCTTCTGACTCCAATTATCAGGAGACCTCCCCCTCTTCGGGTGACTCCATGCAGTCAAGTCTGCCGGCCTTGAAGACTGCCCCCGGGTAATAACAATCTCCTTACATTATCTGTCTGTATTTACTCTTTGTATGCCTAACACTTCTGCCTTTTCAGTGCCCAGGCAAAGCTCACCAAAAGAGCAAAGAAGACCCGGTCAGCCGGAGTGCCGGACTTGCCTGAGCCGGAGGCGACGGCTCAAGAGCCGCCAGCTGCCTCTGCCCCTGAAGCCACCATTCCAATGGACACGGCGCCTGAAGTCCCTGCTCCGACTACCAAGACAACGACCGAAGCGGCGGCTAACCTGGAGGCCTCCGGCTCAACCCCTCCAGCAGACGACCCGGACGTGGTGATCACCCGGACGGAATTCGTTGAGCCGGGGAGACCGACCGCGTTGGCCAAGTGCTCCACAAAGGGGGAGTTGCTGCAGCCCCACCGGGTGAATCTGGACCTCTCCAGCTACACCGACTTGAGCATTGGAGAGCTCGTCTCTGGCTACATCAGCCAGGTTCACAAGAGCCGGGACGCCGAGATCGCCATGGTCAACCAGATCCAACAAAAATCTGAGGTATCCTTCTGCTGTCTGCTTACTTTCTGCATAGTGACCCTTGTCATGCTAGCCCCCAAGTCTAGGACTTATACTTGAATATGTTGTAGACTTAGATTCTGGCTTACTCAAGTGAACCGGCAGTACATAGATAGATACGTTCAATATGCATTAGCCCCCAAGTGCCAAGTGTCTTTGCTTGGAAAGCGCTTGGGACTTATATAATGACTGCTAATAACCCGGAAATATATGCAGGCTGTTGGCAAAAAATTAGAGTCGGACCTTGCGGATCTTAAGAGCCGGCTGAAGGCACAAGAGATGGAGACCCGGAAGGCAAACGCCAAGTTTGTCTCCAGCATCGCCGCTCAGGAGAAACTGAAGACCGAATTTGATGCTGAGCGGAAGGCCTGGGCTGAGGAGAAAGCCGCACTGGTAACCCGGGCGGAACAGGCGGAGAAGGCACTCTCTGAAAAAACCACCGAACTCTCCAGCCTGAAGCGCCAGGTGTCCCAAATGGTAGCCGCCATCTTCGGTAAGTCGCCTCACCGGTTTTCATCCATGTTAGAATGTTTACATTTCCTGATTCATCCTTGTCACCGGGTCATCTGATGTTGTTAAACAGGTTCCAGAAGCGCCAACCTGAACCAGAGCGTGGTCACCAAGTTAAAGGCCGTGTACACCCTGGTGGAACAGCTCTACACCGGGTCACAGCGGGCCTTAGCTGTGGTGGCCCTATCGAATGAGGTGCCAACTCATCTGGCCGAAGTCCTGCGCCGGCTCGCAGTTCTGCCGCAGCGGATCCAGGAGCTACGACGAGCATCCGCGAGAGCCGGAGCAATCGCCGCGCTGAGCCGGGCCAAAGCATTCTTGCCAGAGCTAGACCCGGCAGACATCGCCCTGGGCTACCCCAGCCTGAAAGAAGACGACTCAGCGTTCGACCAGAAGGATTTCGCGGCGTGTGTGAAGGCTGTGCGCCCGGTGGCCACCATCATCAGGAACGATACCGACTTAACCAAGTATCAGCCAGGATACAACGCGGAGAATCAGAGGATTCCAACCCCTCGCTATGAAGCTATCAATCTGATTCCTCCGTCTCGCCAGCACACCTTCGCCCCGGAGATTAACCCGGCCGGGTTAATCGACGAAGAAGCCCAGTTCGAAGCTCTCCGCGGCATCGACTGGAAGTCGTCAACCTTCGAGGTCTTGGGATCAACCGGAGCAGAAGACGAGCCGGGGACTTCAACCCAGCAGGCATCATAAAGCGGCTGGCGGTTCACCGAACAACGCTCCAACCTTAAGACTTGAGGAATTTTGTAATAGACTAGGTGCAACATTTTATCTCTGCCGTGCCATCGTGCACGTAATGAATGCTGAAAACCCTTGAAATTATCCTTTGTGTTCTTCCGGGTCGTAATTATCCCTTTGTCCTTCTCAACTTTAAAAGGGTGCCTTTAAGTATCTGCATAGAAAGGCAAATCACAAGTCGCAAGGCGGCTTACCGCCCTGAGAATCAGGTGTTTGAGATGGATAACCCGGAATACGAACCAAACAGACTGGTCCTTAATTATACTCTGAACATAGCCGTGATAACACACTTAACGGCCTGCAAGCATACTTCCGGTTTAAATAACCCGGGTAGCACGGTTGGTACCTTAACTCGAATTTACTTGTCTTGATGACATCCATGATGTTCAACTAACAAGATAAACCAAAATTAAGCCGGCAGGTGAGACCCGGCAGTACATACTTTGACATGATCAGAGTAGACTTGTGATAAAATATAAAAACTTAGGGGCTTCCGGTTCGAATATGACCAGAAACTCGGTCCAAAGGGGTTAAGCTAAGATTCGGATACGATCATATAGCCCCCAGTGGGTGTGGCGATGCCAATCAAGAGGATATCGACAGCTATGTTCTCTTTGGTTCGAATACGACCCATGTTTGAACAGGAAGCCCCCAAGTGATTCTGAAAATTGTTTAACGACGCTGATTCGAATACGATCCACGTCGGTTCTCAGAGGGGTTACACTATGATTCAAATATGACCAGAGGCAACCTCCCAATGAGCTCGGCACCTTGCCAATCAAATGGGTATCGACAGCTATGTTCTCTTTGGTTCGAATACGACCCATGTGTGAACAGGAAGCCCCCAAGTGATTTTACTGCTTATGGCTAGATTCGAATACGATCATAATCCGGATCCTCTTTAAGTAAACATGTAAAAAACAACACACATATTTGGAGGAGAGAAAAGGACAGAGGTCCTGCTTTATTGCTTATCATAGTATATACATGTCTGAGACAAATATGTACACCACAAGAGCCGGCAGCTCAAGTGTAGTAAGGCCGAAGCTGAGCTATGTTCCACGGCCGACGGGTCTCCTCCTCAGATTTACGTGAATCCTTATGTTCCCGAATACCAATGAGGTAATATGACCCGTTGTGTAAGTTCTTACTGACCATAAAGGGCCCTTCCCAAGGTGGGGATAACTTGTGTGCATCTGTTTGATCCTGGATGAGCCGGAGCACAAGGTCGCCTTCCTGGAAGACCCGGGATTTAACCCGGCGGCTATGATAACGGCGCAGGTCTTGCTGGTAAATCGCTGAACGGGCTGCTGCCACATCACGCTGTTCATCCAACAAGTCCAGAGCATCCTGGCGCGCCTGTTCATTATCCGTCTCAACATAAGCCGCCACACGAGGTGAATCATGACGGATGTCACTGGGGAGGACTGCTTCTGCTCCATAAACCATGAAGAAAGGCGTGAAGCCTGTAGACCTGTTAGGAGTAGTGTTGATGCTCCATAAGACGGAGGGCAATTCCTCCACCCAACAACCCGGCGTCCGTTGCAAAGGGACCAAAAGCCGGGGTTTGATGCCCTTCAGAATCTCCTGGTTAGCTCTCTCAGCTTGACCATTGGATTGGGGATGAGCCACTGAGGAAACATAAAGTCGGATATGCTCTCATTGACAAAATTCTTCCATAGCACCCTTGGATAGATTGGTGCCATTGTCAGTTATGATGCTGTGCGGAAAACTGAAGCGGAAAATCACCTTTTTCATAAATTGAACCGCCGTGGCTGCATCGCACTTGCTAACTGGCTCAGCCTCCACCCATTTCGTGGATTTGTCAACTGCCACCAAGAGGTGGGTCTTCTTATCCTTGGACCGTTTAAAAGGCCCGACCATATCAAGCCCCCAGACCGCGAAGGGCCAAGTGATTGGGATCATCCTCAACTCCTGAGCCGGCACATGAGCCCGTCGTGAGAACCTTTGGCAGCCATCACATTTACTGACCAAGTCCTCTGCATCAGCGTGAGCCGTCAGCCAATAAAAACCATGATGGAAAGCCTTGGCCACAAGAGATTTTGAACCGGCATGATGGCCACAATCCCCTTCATGGATCTCGCGCAAGATCTCTTGACCTTCCTCAGGGGAGATACAACGCTGGAATGCCCCCGAAACACTGCGATGATGCAACTCGCCGTCGATAACAATCATTGACTTAGCCCGCCGGGTTATTTGCCTGGCCAAAGTTTCATCCTCAGGCAATTCTCCCCGGGTTATATAAGTCAGATATGGCATTGTCCAGTCTGGTATGACATGAAGAGCCGCCACCAGTCGTGCCTCCGGGTCAGGGATAGCCAAGTCCTCTTCTGTAGGCAACTTAACCGAGGGGTTATACAGGACATCCAGGAAAGTGTTAGGCGGCACCGGCTTTCGCCGAGAGCCTAGCCGGCTTAAAGCATCAGCCACCTCATTCTTCCTGCGATCAATGTGCTCCACCTGGTATCCCTGAAAATGCCCAGCAATGGCATCAACCTCGCGGCGATAAGCCGCCATGAGAGGATCCTTAGAATCCCAGGTGCCTGATACTTGTTGCGCCACCAAGTCTGAGTCACCAAAGCACCTTACCCGGCTTAAGCTCATCTCCTTAGCCACCCGAAGACCGTGGAGCAAGGCCTCGTATTCAGCCGCATTGTTAGTGCAAGGAAACATCAACTGCAGCACATAATGGAACTTGTCACCCTTAGGGGAGGCCAATACAACACCAGCCCCCGAGCCCTCCAGCTGTCTGGACCCGTCAAAGTGAATAGTCCAATAAGTGTTATCCGGCTTTTGCTCAGGCACTTGTGACTCTGTCCAATCGTTGATGAAATCCACCAAAGCCTGAGATTTAACAGCAGTGCGTGGCACGTATTTGAGGCCATGAGGTCCAAGTTCTATAGCCCACTTAGCAATTCTCCCTGTAGCCTCTCTATTCTGGATAATATCACCAAGAGGGGCGAAACTGACCACAGTGATGGGGTGACCCTGAAAATAATGCTTGAGCTTCCGGCTTGCCATGAACACCCCATATACGAGCTTCTGCCAGTGTGGGTACCGCTGCTTGGACTCAATGAGCACCTCGCTGACATAATAAACCGGCCGCTGAACCGGATGCTCCTTACCCGCCTCCTTGCGCTCCACCACAATAGCCACGCTGACGGCTCGTGCATTTGCCGCCACATACAGTAGCAAGGGCTCCTTATCAACCGGAGCGGCAAGGACAGGTGGCTCTGCCAGTTGCTTTTTCAAATCCTCAAAAGCGGTATTAGCTGCATCATTCCAGACAAAGTTATCAGTCTTCTTCATCAATTGATATAAAGGCATAGCCTTCTCACCCAAACAGCTTATAAACCGGCTTAAAGCAGCGATGCGACCCGCCAAACGCTGAACGTCATTTATACATGCCGGCTTAGCTAGGGAGGTGATGGCCTTGATCTTCTCCGCGTTAGCCTCAATGCCTCTGTCAGAAACCAAGAAACCCAACAGTTTGCCTGCAGGGACACCAAAAACACACTTGTCCGGGTTAAGCATCATCTTGTAGACCCGGAGGTTGTCAAAGGTTTCTCTTAAGTCATCTATCAGGGTTTCCTCCTTGATGGATTTAACCACAATATCATCCACGTAAGCGTGAACGTTGCGCCCGATTTGTTTATGAAGACAGTTCTGTACACAGCGCTGGTAAGTCGCCTGCGCACACTTGAGTCCAAAGGGCATTGACACATAGCAGAAGGCTCCAAAGGGACTGATGAACGCCGTCTTTTCCTGGTCCTTCACTGCCATCTTAATCTGATGATACCCGTAATAGGCATCCAAGAAACTTAAGCGTGCACAACCTGCCGTAGCATCAATGATTTGATCAATACGGGGGAGAGCAAAAGGATCAGCCGGCCACGCCTTGTTCAAGTCCGTGTAGTCCACACACATCCGCCAGGTGCCGTTCTTCTTGAGTACGAGCACTGGGTTAGCCAACCACTCTGGGTGAAAGACTTCAACAATAAACCCGGCCGCCAAGAGCCGGGCCACTTCTTCACCAATAGCTTTTCGCCTCTCTTCATTAAACCGCCGGAGGAACTGTCTGACCGGCTTAAATTTCGGATCCACATTAAGAGTGTGCTCAGCGAGTTCTCTAGGTACACCTGGCATGTCAGAAGGCTTCCACGCGAAGATGTCCCTATTCTCACGGATGAACTCGATGAGCGTGCTTTCCTATTTCGGGTCCAGATTTGCACTGATGCTAAACTGCTGAGACGAGTCTCCTGGGACAAAATCAACAAGCTTAGTCTCATCAACTGACTTAAATTTCATCGCCGACTCATTCTCCGTGGTTGGCTTTTTCAGAGAGGTCATATCTGTTGGATCAACATTGTCTTTGTAAAATTTCAACTCCTCTGTTGCACAGACAGACTCTGCATAAGCTGCATCCCCTTCCTCACACTCGAGAGCCACTTTTCGGCTGCCGTGAACCGTAATGGTCCCATTGTGACCCGGCATCTTGAGCTGTAAGTACACATAACACGGCCGTGCCATGAACTTGGCGTAAGCCGGCCGTCCAAATATAGCATGGTATGGAATTCTTATCTTGACCACCTCAAAGGTCAATTTCTCCACTCTGTAGTTGTTCTCATCGCCAAAGGCCACTTGCAACTCAATCTTGCCGACTGGATAAGCCGACTTACCAGGTACCACACCATGGAAGATAGTGTTTGACTGGCTGAGGTTCTTATCAACCAACCCCATACGGCGAAAGGTCTCATAATAGAGGATACTGATGCTGCTGCCTCCGTCCATGAGTACCTTTGTGAACTTATAGCCTCCCACCTGAGGAGCCACCACTAAGGCCAAGTGGCCCGGATTATCCACCCGGGGAGGGTGATCCTCCCTGCTCCACACTATAGGCTGCTCAGACCACCGCCAGTAGCATGGAACCGCCGGCTCAACAGCATTAACAGCCCTCTTGTGAAGCTTCTCGTCTCGTTTGCACAGACTAGTGGTGAACACATGATACTGTCCACCGCTGAGTTGCTTTGGGTTGGTCTGATAACCCCCCTGCTGCTGTTGATGGCCCTGACCAGACTGTTGATTAAAGCCCCCTTGACCGTTCTGAGGACCGGAATTTGAGCCGCCGCCCGGGCCATGGAAGCCGCCGGCGCCTGAGCCGCCAACACCTGAGCCGCTACCCGGGCCATTGTAGTTTTTAAAGGCCTTCATGATAGCACAATCCTTCCACAGATGAGTCGCTGGCTTCTCTCTAGAGCCGTGTCTCGGACAAGGTTCATTCAACAGCTGCTCCAGAGAAGGTCCTGACCCGCCGCCTCGGGGAGGGGGCCTCCCCTTGCGTCGCTGGTTATTGCCTTGAGAGTTAGTGTTGGCCACAAACTCTAAGCTGCCATCGGCCTTGCGCTTGCCTCCTCCTTGGTTCCCCGGGTTAAACTGAGGACCCTTGCCATTGCCGTTCTTCTTTCCCTTCCCTGTCCTTTCATCGTCTGAAGGGGGATCCTTGGTACCATCAGAATCGGCGTACTTGACAAGAGCCGCCATTAGGGTACCCATATCGGTGCAGTCGCGTTTAATCCGTCCGAGTTTCATTTTAAGGGGCACAAAGCGACAGTTTTGTTCCAACATTAAGACTGCAGAGCCGGCATCCATCTTATCTGATGAATGTATGATCTCCTTGACCCGGCGAACCCAATGGGTTGTAGATTCACCCTCCTGCTGCTTACAGTTAGTCAAATCCACAATTGACATAGACTACCTACAGGTATCTTTGAAATTTTGAATGAACCGGGCTTTCAGCTCAGCCCAAGACCCAATGGAGTTTGGTGGTAACCCTTTCAACCATGTGCGGGCAGTCCCGTCTAACATCATGGTGAAATATTTGGCCATGGCCGCCTCACTGACCTCCAGCAGTTCCATAGCCATCTCATAACTCTCAATCCAAGCCGCAGGCTGTAAGTCTGCCGTATAGTTAGGCACCTTCCTAGGGCCCTTGAAGTCCTTAGGTAGACGTTCATTACGGATAGCTGGCACCAAACAAGGGACACCCCCGGTCCTGGTAGAAATACCCACATCAACGGACGTCGTCGGATAAACCGGGGGGGTCTGGTAAGCCGTCAATTGAGGCGCCTGCTCCGCCTCTTGGCGTGCTTGGTCTGCTGCGTAGAAGGCTCCATTATGAGCCGGGCCATGACCAGGGGGCGGGTCATGGCGTCGGACATTACTTGAGCCGGTCGCTGAAACCATGTGCCGGCTGTAACTCGGGCTCTGGCCTGGACGAGGGGTTGAGTGGATCCTGTCCCGGCTATAGGAGTATGCCTCTTGCTGCGCCAGTGCTGTCTGAAGCAGTTCCCTGACTCGGCGGGTTTCAATAGCCGTCGGAGAGTCGCCGTCAACTGGGAGAGCCGCCAGCCGTGCTGCCGCAGCGACCATGTTCTCCAGCGGGTTATTATAATGACCCGGGGGTATTGGCACATACTGAGGCGGGGCAGGGGGCACCTGGGGAGGCCCCATCACTCGTGGCTGAAAGAGGGGCCCGGACCCGGGCGCTATGAGCCCTGGCGGGTTACTGGATCCTGCGCCCGGCGTGTTGAAGAGATTATGCGGATCGTAAACCGGCGGGAGTCGAGACTGGGCCTTCTGATGCCTCCTTCTCATGACTTCGTTGGCCGCGTTCTGATCCATCGTGAGTTGGAAGGACTGCGCCTGAATCAGCTGAGTCTGGGCATCGAGAGCCGCCCGTTCCGCAGCCAGCCTGATCCCTTCCGCTGCAAGATCCTCTTTAGCCTTTATCAGATCTAATTTTAACTGTGCCACCTCCGCGTCGTGCTGAGCTTGATCCGCCGGGTCGACCGTGGCGGTTAATAGGGCCGTCATCTTGTCCGTGAGATCCATTAGCACCTGAGCCGGAGAAGGCGCCGGGTTTCCTGGTCCAGCAGCGGGGTTCTGAACAGGCTGCGCACCAGCCATGAAAACTCCAACCTGATTTGGCGGCTCAAAAAGGTCCAGAATACTGTCGCCATCGGAACAACCCATGAGCCTGCCATCTTGAAGTTGGTACAACGAGTTTGATTCATCGGTGGCCGACTCGCCGTCAGAGCCGGCGGCCGCCTCTTCACCGGATCCAGATGGATCAGAGGGCCCTCCATGGATGCATCCCACGAAAACTCTCCTTAAGGCAGGCCGGGCCCGCGCGGGTCGTGCGCGCTGAGCCGTTTCGAAGAGATCGGCGCGGAGATCCGGCTCGGGGCCCGGCTCACCGATCTTGCCGATGAAGACATGTATTCCGCCAAAGGGGACCCGGTACCCGTACTCAATTGAGCCGGCGTCGAGGCCCCAGTCCGTATCGTCGATGTAGAACTTGCCGCGACGACTCTTGGTCATCCGGCCCACAGCGTATCCCTTGAGCCCTTCGAAGCTGCCCTTCAAGAACTCAAATCCACCGTGCGTGAGCCCCACGGTGGGGGCCAACTGTCGTGGAATTGTCACGGCAGATGTCCTAGGGTTAGGACTTAGTCGTGGAGCCATCGCAACTAGGAAGCTTGAAGGGGTTGTGCGGGACAAGGAACACGAGGGTTATACTGGTTCGGCCCCTTACGGTGAAGGTAACAGCCTACGTCCAGTTTGGGGTGATCTTGATTAGGGTTACAATCGCCGGGAGTTAAACAACTATGCCCCGGCTCTCGAAGAGATTGTTGTCGCCCTTAAACCGCTGCCGGGTCGCCCCTTTATATAAGGAGGTCGACGCCCAGCAGCCCTTAGAGTCCCGGCCGGCTCATAAGAGCGTCCGGCTCGGACTCTAAACAATACTTGCCTTACACTACAAGTTCTACTGTAATAATAATGATCATACTACGGGCCTTGAGCCATGTCCGGGTCTCAGCCCATCTCTGGCCCATTATCTTGAAACTTGGCTCCGGGCTTCTGGCAACGACCCTATGAGTAACCCGGCCCCTCCTGGCGGGTGACTCTAAGGTCTATATCCTCAACAGGTCCAATGAGTGGATGACATCTGTCCCAGCGGCGAGCCGACACGTGTTCCCTCCAGCCAATGATGATTTTACACGTGGAAAATCCCCATTGGTCGGGGCTGTTAACGGGTTATCGGATCCAAAACCGGACCCGATAGCTTAACGGCGTTCCGTTACGATGGATGCCACGTGTCGGTCACCCTTGACGAAAGCACTTCTGTGACGCGCGATTTATCATCATGGAAGTGGACACTTCCATGATGATAATTTTGGTAATGTCATGGAACACTTCTACGACAGCACAGGTATGACAGAAAACGTGACCTACTGTGACAAACACGTATCATCACGGAAGTGTATTTTTTTGTAGTGTTGGCTGCATGACAGGTGGGCCACCAACCTGTTGGGCCCGCCTGTCATAGACGCAAAGGCAGGAGCAGTAAGTCAATGAGCTGTGTCCCTCCCTCGCCCATGAGCGTGGTGGCTGGCAGGACTAGGAGAAGCTTTCGTTCGCTACATGCTCTCCCTCCCGCACGCGGTGGACATGCAGCAGTTCAATCGGTGTCAGATGGCCAGAAGCATACTGTAGTACTCCTCCACTGCAGTAGTACTCCATCATTGTTTGACTTCCCAAAGAGGCGAAGAGCCAAGCGCAGCCCGGACGTTCGTGTGGTAGTTTCATGTGTAGAGTAGTCTAGGATAGCGTGTACCGTGCCTGTAAGCTTAAACTCGTTGGGGTCGGCTCCATGCTTTTTTTGATTAAAATAATCTTGTGGCCCTACCTGTCATCCTGGTGATTCTAGTTTGCACGCTCATCTGGTCAAGACAGGAATATATATTTTAATTTGTGGTGGGGTAAATGTTAGAGGTTGTAGCAAATGGAGTATTGTACACTGCAGGTCTTTCAGCCAAGTTTAGAGGCAACCATGTGGGGCCAGTGCTATGATGTGTCGCGTCAACTCGTACAACGAGGAGAAGCTTGATTTTACTACTACACGCCTTCTCCCTCGCCCATGCGCGCGGTGACTATCCCTCCCGCATGCGGTGGACGGACATGCAGCAGTGGATTCGATACTACTGTAGAAGTAGTAGTAACATCATTGTTCGTCTTCTCGAAGAGGCGAAGAGCCAAGCGCAACCCGAACGTGGCAATTGCGAACGCTCGCATGGCAGTCTTTGTGTAGGGGTGGGGCATGGTGCGGAGCCTTGGAGCACGCATATAGCCAGGCTCTTGCATGAGACAAAATTGCTATTTGAGCCCACTATTGTAGTACTAGTACTTGCTAGTATAGCCCTGTAAACCGAAAAGGAGTATTTGCCTTTCTAGAGATTTCACCGCGTGCAGTACTGGCTCAAATCTCAAATCTCATCAACCAAGGCATTTTGTGATTGGAGGAATGTACCTCGTACTTTACAAAACTACCCTAATTAAACTCATGCATTAATTACGTAGTTCTCTCGTTTTCCTCTCCGCCTTGGTTGCAGTTCACAATATTGAGCACTCCTATATGACTAGCCACTCTATCTACATGCGGGAGATCAAAGCATCCGGGCCCGCGTTCCATCCACCAAATCACAGCGAGGTGCTCCAGTCGAGACTCACCGGTCACCCCGACCCCGGTGTGGCCGTCATGACCCGCCATATCACAAAACCCACCTTTACCAGCAGTGGTAAAGTGGCCTCGAAGTGGCCTCGAAGTGGGACTTGACGAAGCAACCATCGTTTCACTGGAACGCTCGTTGAAGCCCTTTCTCCCCTTTCTTGAAGAAAACCTCACTCCAGGCTACTCACTTCTGCCATTTTTCTTCTGTACCGACGAAGGAAAGGTGAGCGAATCAGTGATGCTGCTATATTTTCATTCCAAGAATCTTCTTTTTGCGAAGCACCGACCAATTCTCACAGCCTATTCTTTTCCCGTTTTCATTGTGATTGTGGTTTCCTTTCGATTGCTTTTTGTTGGTCAGTTTATTGATGGATCCTGGAGCACTAGCCAAAGAGTTGCCGGTGGACAACCCACTAGAGACAGCGATCTCTAGGAAGCGAGCACCGACCAACGAGTTGACCATGTTGGCGGACCAACCCATGGAGACAAAGAACTCCAAGAAACAAGCACTGTCCAAAGAGTTGACGACATTGGCGGACGAACTCCTCAAAGAAAGTTGGAAGAATAGCAAGGGCCCCACCGTGCCTACCCCAGAAACTCTAATGGCCACCTATGCGAGGCTCAAGGCCGAGTTTGAGGAGATAGTCAACATTGAGAAGCAGTATTCCCCTGTCAAGGTGATGGCCCTCATCAAGGACGAGGAGGTGGCCCCTGGAGGGATGGGATCCCCTGGTGAGCTGCACGAGGTAAAAAATTATGGCTTACCATAGTTCCGGTTTTTGATTATTTGCAATGTGCTTGCTAATATGTTAGGGTTGTGCAGGTGCCGGTGGACGTCCTTAATGATTCCGATGTCGCGGCCCGTCCTGTGGACAACGCCCCAGAGATCGTTTTCGATGTCGCGGTCCGTCCTGTTGACATCGCCCCGGAGATCGATTCCGATGCCGCTGTCCATCCTGTGGACAACGCCCCAGAGATCGATTCTGATGTCGCGGTCAGTCCTGTGGACATCGCCCCAGAGATTGATTCCCATGCCACTGTCCGTGCTGTGGTCATTGCCCGAGAGATCGATGAAAAGAAATAGTTGGTCGCGCTAATCCTTCAGGGTAGTTTGCATTGCCCTGTGTTTGATTACTAGAACGATGCGTGTTATCAAACCATCTTAGGGCTAGTGCACTGTCTTGTGTGGGCGGTACTTGCTACTTTTGTTTGATAGTGAATCATGCAAACCCTCTCCGAGTTATGGAAACAGATGTATCCTCACCAGCTTTTGATGTAATATATCGCATGCTTAGATGTAAGTTCGAACTGTTTATCATATCAGTAGGGCTTGTTTGATGATTCTTGGTGTTAGTAGCCTAGCTACTGTGCCAGCTATAGTACTTGCAAAACACTCACCAAAGAGAAACGTTGGGGCTGATGAGCTCGTGGTACGCTTATACTTATCCGTCGTTGATCGGCCAATAGCCCAATCTCCTAAAATTGTAGGCTTAGCGATCGATCAGACAATAGTCGACATGGATACATTCATGCCTCATTTGGTTCATAGGTTAGGAAAATCGTAGCAAAAGTACAGAGACGCACAACACAAAATCATAGGAGTACACAGACGTACTCCCTCCGTTCCAAAATAGATGACTCAACTTTGTACTACTAACTTTGAAACGGAGGGATTACAGATCCTAGGCGGGCTAGTTTGGCCTAGTGGGTTTCAGTGATATGACGTGGTACAGTGCCGTCCAGTCTTCGCGTGTGGTAGCAGTATTGCGGGTACAGTAAGTTTTCTTGAAGAAGCGGGATTCAACGAAGCCATGATGGTTCCTTCGTCCGACCAACTTACAACGGGAAAGGTTGGGCCTGCGCTACGACCGGGGTGGACCAGGATAATTTTGTGCATGGCACGTGGACCAGGATGGTCGACGTCCCACATGTCGGCGAATGGAAAGTATTCTTTTTCGATATAGAGGATGAGCAACGAGTATTCATTATTTATTTTTGATGAAAGCTATTGTCTCCACTGTTACGACGGAGGAGTGTGAAACATGGCAGCCCAGTGAACTTGGCATGTGCACCACTCCCTCCTTCCTCATGTAATACCACCATAGTGTTGACAATAAGGTTGGCTATAAAGGTTACAACTTTTTCTCACTTTCTCTCTATCTATTTCCTCTCAAATGTTTTTTACCTTTCTTTTTTTAGACACAATTGTTTTTATGCCTCTTTTTTTTAGAATTAGTTTTTTTATACCTAGGAGCACGTGTAGAGACGGGCTCTTGCAGAGCCCACTCCTTGACTTTGTCAATGCCTCTCTCTCCTCCACATAAGCTTATAGGCCAGTATTTTACTGGTACTACTTGCTATGAATGCGGGGAGCTGGCGTCTGAGGGGGGAGGGCTTGGAAGCGGTCCGGACTCCCGCATGGCCCACCTCACATTATCACCATATATTTCTTGGAGTCCGTGCGCGGCGGGCGGGCGATCTCTTCTCCCTCCCTCGTCTCTCTTTTCCCAGCCGATGTCCGCCGAGCGATTAGATTTCGGCTATCGACGGTTTATTCAATTGTAGTCCCACATGTCAGTGAAATTGCAAGACAACGCGTGTCCCTTCTGGTGAGCGGCGTGTGAGCTAGACTGTCGGGGGTACGACGCGTACGAGTCGTAAGTGTGCCGCCTTTTCTTTTGAACTTGCAAAGCGAAACATTTTCGTGCGATCGATCGATAGAAATCTAGAACAAAATGACGAGGGCGGTGCTTTCCCGCGCGTTAGGCGGGCTAGTTTGAGTGATATGATGTGCTACAGTGCCATCCACTTGCTCCATTTTTATGTAAGCAAGAGTTTACACTCTTACATGGGAGGAGTGCGAAACACGGCGGATCTGATTCTTATCGAGGGATAACTGTTCCCTGCCAAATAATGGAGCACTGTGAATCTCAAGCGCTGGCCCACAAATTTACACCGGCATCTGTCCGAGGACATGATGGATGCCATCCAATGCTGCCCGCATACCTTTCGACAACTATATGAACTAACCGGACGAAATTCGTGCAAACAAAGCAAATTTCAAATTAACCGGATGAAATTCATTACATTTTGAAGACTTTTCCTACAAACTGGACGAAATTCATTACATATCTCGCACAAACCGTACTAAAACCTATTGTAAACCTAATCTAAACGATCGCCGGCGCCCGACCACCATGTTCGGCCATGAACCCGAGAAAGCCGGCCATTGCCTTTGCCGCCTCCTCATCCGCCTCGATAACCTCCTCCTCCGGAGCACAAGGTTCTGAAGATTTCTGCCTCCACGTCGCCGTCAAGCGGCTAATCGGCCACCGATGTTTATCCCACCAAACTTGGCGTCGGTTGAGTGGAGGAGCGGTGGCCTTCCTGGGACCAGAGCGGCGGCGACCTATCGTGTACTATTCTTCCTCGCTGCCGGCTACGCCCGCGCACGCGCGCCGACTTCGTGTTAGTGGCGGTGGAGGGCGGTCGGTGG
>NC_057799.1:76827621-76831144 GCF_018294505.1 Triticum aestivum
TTCGTCTGGTCCTACGACAGTACGTCCAAGAGAGCTTTGGAGCGCACCCGGAGCGGAGCCACCGATTTCCTTCGTCTGCTCCTGTGACAGTACGTCCAAAAGAGCTTTGGAGCGCCAGGAGGCGATGGTTGGAGTGGTGTCGACAGAAGGAAGGGACCGGAGGAGAATGAGTGTGGGTCTTTGGCTATGGATGAGAGCTGGGGCTCAAGTTAATATAGCGGGCGAATGGCCATGAGCCGCGGCAGACGGATGGACGGCTAGCGCCGGAGTAGGTTCGTCGGGCGTGAATGCGGACGCTGATTCAATGACTTAACTGCAGGTTCGTTGGGTCACTAACATGTGGGCCCAATGGGCATCTGGCCCGCATGTCAGTGACACACCAACTGCACCTGCAGTTAAGTCTGGTGAATGCGGCATCGACATTCTGGAGAGACGGTGACCGTTTCAGGCAGGAAGCACGCGCTAGCGATGGAAGGGGTTTCGGTAGGCCAGGGCGGTCAGACGCTGGCGTGGTGGTAAAATTTTAACTGATGGATGACGAGCCTTTGAAGTGTATCCGGCACATATTGACAACCAGGCGTGCATGCAACCGGTCTTGCCGCCAGCTAGCCTTCGACGACCACCATTAGACACCACACAACCATGCATAACTTACGAATAATGGACGAATCGATCAGACACACACTCGTGTGTAGTGGCACTATGATCGGTCGCTCCCGATAGTACATACTCCGTACCATAGTACCCTCTCTAGCTAGGCTGTTTTATATATTGTCGTTGTGATGGACGATATACATGAGGAAGGCGCCGAGTCCCGAGTATGACCGTTGGTGTTGAGCCAGGTGAATACATGCTCGGCGTTTGCGGAGGCCTCCATCAAATGTCTAAACAATAATGTCAGGCACCGCCGGGGCGCCCAGGTGACGGGCTCGCCATTTGCGTTGCGCCATGAGTAGGACTTTGATTGAGAGGGCGACGTGCATGCATTAGCATGGTTTCACAGCGTGAGCGTGAGGTCTGCATGCGTACATGCTACTTGCCTCTATGTATGGTGTGCGCTAGTGTGTGCATCACGTATAATATAATGATCAAAGTGAGCTATCAACACAAGTTCGATGACCGCCAATGCATTTTACTCGGTAATAAATGACCAGGATTGAAGGGGAATCCAAATTAACTTCGTCTTCTGTCCTTGAGCTCTTGAGAAACCAATGCACTACTAGCAAGAGGCCAATGCGTTGCATGGAAGATCAAGATGCATTTATACGAGCTATTTATCTCGTGGGAGACGAAGATGAACAAGGGAAGTCCTTATCTGCAAATGTGGAGAGGGGTGCGGGTATCTTTTTGCAAAATTGTCATAGTTTGCTTTCTATCCATCAGATATAGATCGGACGGTCTATATTGCAGGATGGCAGGCACACCATCATCACCAACTCGGTTTTTTATAAGAGTAGAGATACGGTTGTCCGGCCACTCCACCCCAGAGCTCTCACCAAGCGTCGTTCATGCCACCGTGCCGCACACTAACTGGTAAGGAAGCGATGGCATCCTGCCGAGCCGAGTTCCTCGCCGCCCACGACCGCACACAAAATGGTAGGGAAGCGATGGCATCCCGCCGTGCCGAGTTCATCGCCGCTCACGACCTCACACCTACGTGGGCGGAATTTGAAGCTGCCAAGGCCGAATGGGCAGTAGAGCAAGAGGCGGCCAAAGCCGCACAGATGGAGCGGAGAATTCAGAAAGCACTCAAGAAAAGAGAGGCCCGCCGCCGCAAGAAAGAAGAGGACGCACGCGCTGCTGTGGAGAGGTCGGCGGAGATCCAAGCACGGTGGGGTGTCACCGACAAAGCCGGGAAGGAGAACGACGGCGTCTGGCCAGCATGTGAGCAGTAGTACTACTACTAGTAGTTAGTGTGTGTGTCTGTGTCTGAGTACGAGCATGTACTGGTACTACTATTTACTACTGTAGTTTTTAGAGCAAATTACCAGTACATTAGCCTAGACCCAATGTAAAATTCCTATCCTATGCATCAAATGGCATCTCTTTCTCTATAGGAATTGAGATGCATGTCATCTCACTTCCTATGATTTTCATATTCCTATAAAATTCCTATCCTATGAGAGCATGGTTAATAAGAGAGCCCGCTGCTGGCTATATACCAAGGCCATGTCACATAAAGCCTTCGTTATAGCCCACTAGTACAATATATTGACTGTAGAATGACTATAACATTTAATACTTGCATGTGAAAGGAGGCAAGGAAGTAAACGTGATTGGGAGAGAGGAAAGAAGGTCTACTTTTTGGCTTTCACATGGCTGCATGTTGGTCACTTTTTCTTGTTTCTAGAGCTACAGCCGGCTACAAGTGAAGTGCCGGCTTCCTTCTCTTTCTACCCTTCTCTCTCTTCCACCTAGGATTTTGATGACATGGTATGGCTTATAGCCTGCTGACTGGGACCTATTGTACTTGCTCTGAATGAAAGGAGGCCTCTGCTGGAGTAACTACTGTAGCTAGCAGTACTGTTGGTATAGTAGTTTTCTTCAAGAAGCGGAATTCAACGAAGTCATGATGGTTCCTTCGTCCGAGCAACTTCACAGTGGGAAAGGTTGGGCCTGTGATTTGACGGCTCATTAGTCATTATTACTGTAGCGCGACAACCGGGTGCACAAATTGTAACATACGTGTCTGCTTAAGTGGGCGTCACCTAATTGGTGTGTGTGTGAGAGATTCTGAGAGACAGAGTGCATGTGTGCGACTCTACTCTTCAGACATGTACTCAACCTTTTGCATCGGGATATAAGTATAATGGTATTACACTTTAGCTAGTGATTTACATGGCCATGTTAACGTGGTTGTGTAAAAAAATGTCACTTCCTGCTCGTGATTTGCGTTATATAATTACAAGCAAGATGCTCGTGCATTGCACGAAACATGAATATGCATTATTTTACAAAACACCTCTTGTGATTGACCCATGAAGGAGTAATCCCATGTGTAAAAACTAATGATATCTCGAGAATTTTATCGGAAAACTGGTATCTTGAGAATTTCATCAAAAAAATGAAAGATGAGAGATAAGGTGAGGAGGAGTGGAGCGTGGTGGTGACTGGTGGTCGGACTGGGCGGAGGCATGGGGATGGACGGCGCTTGCAGGCAGCAGCGGCCACCATGCTAGATTGTTCCAGAGACTTCCTTTTTTAATTGCTCAGCAATGAGGTTGTGGGAGATAAGGATGTGGAGAGATGTGCGGGTATCTTTTGTAAAATTATCATAGTTTGCTTTCTATCCGTCAGATATAGATCGGATGGTCTATATTACAAGATGGTAGGCACACCATCATCACCAACTCGGTTTTTTATAAGAGTAGAGATGATAACTTTGCTAACTACTAAAGTAAAGTGGAATTTGTCCATGTTATACAAGTAAATTAAGGTGATTGTTTATCATACGGGTAAGGTTGGACGAAGGGTGGTAGGAACAAATGCTCCGCCTAGAGCATGTGTATGTGAGATGGAGTCT
>NC_057799.1:76831447-76834564 GCF_018294505.1 Triticum aestivum
CGCGTGTGTGTGATGCGGGGTCCTTGGTGGCGGATGTAACTTAAGTGTGCGTGGCTTCATCATAGAGAGGTGATGTGTATGACAGAGGCCACCAACGATGGGGTGCGAGAGAGAAAAGGCCCGTAGAGAGGGAAGAGAAGGTGTGTGCGCGTGAGAGGAGTCGACATCAAGAGAACGTGTTTGTTCGAGAGACACCGAGGAAGACTACTATATATCGGTGGTGCATGTAGGTGGGAATTAAACGAAGGGATGGTATTATTAGTTTTGGGGATATAGGGGAAGAGTGAGAGGGGGGGTAGCTAGAAGGAGATTGTTAAGTGTGAGTGTGTGTTTTACCCATCCAGACGGAAGTTATGTGCACACAAGAAGAGAACGATTCCATGTGGCGTTAGGGTTGAGGGTAATTAACTACGTATGGAGACATAGAGACCTTGAACGTGCATGTGCGAGAGGTATACAGGTATACGTGGATGTGTGTGTGCGCGCGCGCGCATGATCGAGATAAAAGAAAGAAGACATAAGTCATAAGATCAACGACATGGGAGGGACGGATCGGTATGACAATATGCATGTATGTGAGAGTGCAGGGAAGAAGGCCCGACAATTGAGTATGTGTTTTTGTCTTTAAGAGATAGTGGCGTGGGCTGGAGCATGCATTTATGGCGAGTAGAGGGAGTGAGACACAACGATTGTGCAAAAGAGATCAACCTATAAATGCATGTATGGAGAGACATATATAGTGTGGGTGATAGGAAGCAAGAGTGCGTGCGAGAAAGAAATGTTGACGGAGAAACTATAGATAGATACAGAGATGGAAATGCTAGCTAGAGGGACATCGGCTAGTTTGAGTGTTGGAAATGACTGCCGGGTGGTTCAGAGGGTGAAGTTATGTGTGTGTGAGAGAAAGATAAAAAGAGGGCACTTGACTGCATGTAGAGAGAAACATACATAGTGTGTGTGATAGGAAGCAAGAGTGAGGGCGAGAAAGAAGGTTGATGGAGAAACAGATAAATAGAAAGATAAAGATGCTAGCTAGTGTGGCGTTAGAGATAGGAGTCGAGTGGATCAGAAGGCTGAGTTATGTGTGTGGGTGTGAGAGAGATGAAGAAAAGGTGCATGTGACTCACATACAAACAAATATCACAGAGAAATGAGATCCCGAGAGACGGAGTTTTGTGTCTGCGAGAGAGAAAGATATTTCACAACGAGAGTGATAGCTAGAGAGACAAATGAGGGAACGCAAGATATCTCTAGGGAGAGAGAGTGTGTGTGAGCGACATACAAGAGAATGGTGGAGAGATATGAGACCCTGGGAGACAGAGTTTGTGTTTGTGTGTGAGAAAGAGATATTTAAGAGGAAGACTCGTAGCTTCTCATACCTAAGGAGCAAAAGACATCTCTGTGTGAGAGGGTGTGTGCGAGTGGCACACAGGGGAATAGTAGAGGGAAATGAGACCCCGGGAGACGAAGTTTATGTTTGTGTGAGAGAAAGAGATTTCACATGGAGAATCGAGTTAGAGACACATAGCAGGGAGCGAGATATACTTAGAGAGATAGAGTGATGGAGGTCGAGGGAGAGAGTACCGTCAGTGTGTTACGAAGATAAAAGATCATTGTCGACATACAGGTAGCACGAGAGATACCCGAGAGACGATGAACGTGTATAGCTATATGAAGGCATGAGTGATAGCTATATGAGACGAATATCTGGATTAAAGGGGATTCAAATATTTTAAACTGGAGATCACAACATCGATAATATCATAACGCAAATTGGTGTATCAAACATGCATATTCATTTGAATTTGGGGACACGTGTAATGTTATATAGTTTATCAATATTAGTGATCCATATATTCTTTAATTAGAGACAATGCATGGTTTATATGCAATTGATGTCTAAACACTACGGGAAACAGGAGATTTGCCGTCAGTACTGTTCTTTGCCGTCAGCATTTCGTCGGGCCAGATGGCAAAGACAAATTTTGCCGACAGCAGCTGACGGCAAAGAACAATTGACGGCAAATACATACTTTGCCGTCTCTAAAAAAACCACAGACGGCAAAGACTCTTTGCCGTCTCGGATTTTTTTTACAGACAGCAAAGAGCTCTCTTTGCCGTCTATAAATGAAATCGCAGACGGCAAAGTCTTTGCCGTCTGCAATTTCGTTTATAGACGGCAAAGAGAGCTCTTTGCCGTCTGTAAAAAAAATCGCAGACGGCAAAGAGAAAACACAGCACGCGGATTGATCACACGGATCGATGACATGGCGTGATCTGCGCCGCCCGCACCCGCCTATGTCTCTCACCAGTCACCACGCGCGCCCCAACCACCCATCCCATCTCTCTCTCTCTCTCTCTCTCTCTCTCTCTTATCCCCAAGCCCCACCACGACCGACCCTCCCTCGATCCCTTCTCTACCGCACGACCCGCACCCCCCGCCCGGTCCAGGCCTCTGTAACACCCCGGATGTAACTTTCCATATTTGTAATTCCAACTCTTGCCATTTTCGGCTATGTGTTATGATATTCCCTTCGTGGTCGGGTTTTGTTTTCCGTTTTGCATTTTGTTCATGTCATGCATTTCATATCATGTCATCACGTGCACTGCATTTGCATACGTGTTCGTCTCTTGCATCCGAGCATTTTCCCCGTTGTCCGTTTTGCAATCCGGCACTCCCACCTCCTCCGGCGCACCCCTCTTGTTTTCTTTCGTGAGCGGGTGTCAAACGTTTTCGGAATGGACCGAGGCTTGTCAAGTGGCTCTAGTATACCACTGGGAGACCACCGGTCAAGTTTCGTTCCATTTGGAGGTTGTTTGGTACTCCAACGGTTAACCGGGTAACCGCAGATGCCTTCTGTGTGTTGCAGCAAAAACCCCTCTCTAAACAGCCCAAAATGCCTCCAAGTCATCTCCATGCTCTAGGTCATTCGATCACGATCGTGTGGGCGAAAACCGCACCTCATTTGGACTCTCCTAGCTCCCTCTATCTATATAAATGTGAGACCCCCCGAATTTCCCGCAGTCCAAAACCCTAACCCGCTCCTCCCCGCCGCCGGACGTGTCCGCCTGGGGCCGGACACATCGGCGCCGCCGCCCGCAGCCACTCCGCGCCTG